>NC_079441.1:51943199-52045699 GCF_903798145.1 Danio aesculapii
GAGAGGTTTATTTATTTGTATTCTTTTAAAAAAAGACAAATAATTAAATAAATAAAAAAATAAATAAATGAATAAATAAAAAAAAAACTTACTTTATAAAAAGCTTTGTTTTCTCTGTCAAGTTGCTGAGTCACACTGACCCACCCTGATAGTTTGTCTATTTGGAAAATCCCCTTAGGCTCCAAATCTGCACCTTCCCCAGTGATCTTGTATACCATCCGAGTTTCAGTAGCATAATCAGACTTTATCTAAATGCAAAAAGCAAAAACATCAGGAAAACAGTTCTATCACTGCCATCACTGCTATAACAGCTATCACTGACCTGGACCAGCCTCATTGGGAACGGACCTCTTCTATTCTCAAGTACACTGATTGGAGGAATAATCCAACCTCCGCCAAACTGAGGTGCATTATCATTGCTGTCAGTAACAGTAATAACTGCTGTGGCAGTGGATACCAAACCCTCTCCGTTCATGTCAGCAGCCGTAATAACCAAAGTATATCTGGACCATTGCTGAAAGAGAAAGATGACTGATGAACTTGTTTGCATAAAATTGACAACTGCTGAGATTCATCAAAAAGCATTCCTCACCTCTCTGTCCAGGCCTGTTTCTAGCACAGAAATCCCTCCACTTACAGGATTGATGGCAAACATGTTTGGTTTTGGAGATGGTGGATCTTGGCTGATAATGGAATAACTGATATCAGCATTATTAGTATTTTCTTTATCATCTGCATCAGTGGCTGTGACAGTCATGAACACTTCACCTTTGGTGAGGGAGTAAACAATAATTAGCAGGCATGTGACCAGCCATGTGAAGAGGGGGAAAAATAAGAAAAAAGGACCAGTACTCTATGCAAATATTTCACATTTTTTACCACACAGAATAGAAATTACTCTTTATAAATACTCAATTCCAGGTTAAATTTGAGTTCTATTTATTAAAGTGTTTCTAGGACTAGTATCCCTTTTTAAATGTCACCAATTATTTGTATGTGTAAAAACATAATACGGTGGGCCAATAACTCAAATTGATAGTTAAACCAAAAAAATGGTACTCATACTCCACTTTTCCCAAATCTGTAGAAGTTTCTTTCTTCTATTAACACAAAAAGTATTTTAAAGAATGTTGGAAACTTGTATCCATTGACTTCTATAATCTATATCCCCCCTCCCCCTCCCCTTCCTCTCACTATGTATGTGAATAGCAACCAGCTTCTTCAATTCTTCAAAATATCTTCATCCAAGTTCATCTGAGAAAAAAATCATAAGGATTCAGAACCCTAAGATTCAGAGTAAATTTTCATTTTTTGGGAGAAATATCCCTATGTATAACCTGGATATAATAATACTGAAAACAGAGTTTTTTCAGTTAAGAAGAGCCTTAAATTTAATGTTACTCATAAACGAATCAACTAATGAATAGTCAACTTGTATTTTGTCAGACACATTGATAAGGTTCTCTGATGTACACTTTATACACAATATAAAGATTCCCTAAACAAAAACTGAAGACATGCAATTCACAAAGCTCGTTCCACTGTGGTTAGAAAATACAGAAATTCATTTACAAAATAAAAAAGCCCATCCCTGCATTAGAGTACTGAAAGTAAGTTCACCAAAAATAACTTGCACCATCCACCTACCATTTTTAGCAGCTTCAGGAACATTTCCATTGAAAGGATTTTGAGTAAACACAGGCTTATTATCATTTTGGTCTATCACGGTTATAGCTATCTCCATTGGCTTTTCTAAAATATTCACATCAACTCCATTTGCATGAGCTACAAGCTAGACATAAGAAAACATAGGGATATTAGGTATTATCTGAGAGGTTTATTTATTTGTATTCTTTTAAAAAAAGACAAAAAATTTAATAAAAATAAATAAATAAATGAATAAATAAATAAAACTTACTTTATAAAAAGCTTTGTTTTCTCTGTCAAGTTGCTGAGTCACACTGACCCACCCTGATAGTTTGTCTATTTGGAAAATCCCCTTAGGCTCCAAATCTGCACCTTCCCCAGTGATCTTGTATACCATCCGAGTTTCAGTAGCATAATCAGACTTTATCTAAATGCAAAAAGCAAAAACATCAGGAAAACAGTTCTATCACTGCCATCACTGCTATAACAGCTATCACTGACCTGGACCAGCCTCATTGGGAACGGACCTCTTCTATTCTCAAGTACACTGATTGGAGGAATAATCCAACCTCTCTTTGCTCTCTTTAAACTTGAAGACTTTGGAAATGTCAGAACCAGATCATCAGAGGAAGATTCCATCTACAAAAAAACAGTAAAGGATACAGTGACGTAACAGTTGTGTTCAGTAACTTTTATTTTAATATTATTTATACATTATAATAATAATGTATAAATAGTAATAATAATAATAATATTTCACAAACATCAGTGTAAGATCAGGGGAATTCTCTCTGCAATTCAACAATGATTAATCATGATATTTGTGCTGTTTTACTTTTTTGTTTTAAACAAAATGAGAAAAACATGATCGCTTTAATTACGAAATGCCTAAAACAGTACCACTTTGTATAATGTTACACATAGCCGTTTTAGGAAGTAATATCTGTACCTTTACAGAGGAGGTATTCATTAATGCATTCACGTCATGATGCTCATGATAACGGACACGCTCAACTCTGACAGAGGCCGTGTGCTTCTTGCCACTGGAGTCCCATGCAGACACTGAAAACTCCTTGAGGCCTTCATGAAGAGTCACTGACCTCCTCATCATCAGAGTCCCATCCATGTTCAGATCAATCCCCTGATCAGTGGACTGAAAATCTATTCCTGTTCTTCCATCGCATGTGTTAAAAATGACTGTCAACAACAGAGATTCAGTTAGCATTAGCAGTTGCTAACTATTAGCAGTTAGCAATTGTTAGCTAATTGTTAGCACTAGCAAACAATTTTCTTATTTAGATTTTATCACTTGTTTCTATTTCAAATATCTAAAAAAAAAAATCTTGAATCAAGAAGCATTTTGTAGACAAGTAAAAAAATATTCTCTTGTTTTTTAGTAAATATTAAAAATAATTCATATAATTCAAAATCATCTTGTTTTTTTGTTTGGACATCAGATTATTTTACTTACCCCATTACCCCACTTAAATATTTGGACTAGAAACAAGTCAAAAGATCTAAGTAAGAATCGAAGTTTGTTTTTCAGCGTTCATGAAAACCTGGATCCGTATAGGGAAGAAAATGACTGTCCAAGCACAATTCTATATATCCACCAAGTTGTGATTGTGAATGTCCAGCATCTGGTCACTTTCAGAGTCAGTGATGAAGAGTTATAGCAAGAAAATTAATAAACATTAGAAGATATGTTGAAAGAAACAGTACAACATATGTACAATATTGCATCTCAAACAATTACAGAATATTTGTGATCGCTGCAATTGCTGAAGGATTACATTTACATTTAGTCATTTAGCAGACGCTTTTATCCAAAGCGACTTACAAATGAGGACAAGGAAGCAATTTACACAACTATAAGAGCAACAGTGAACAAGTGCTATAGACAAGTTTCAGGTGTGTAAAGTCTAAGAAGCTACGCATTAATAAATTTTTATTTTTTTTAATTTATTTTTTTTTTTGAGAGAGAGAGAGCGAGCACAGTTAGTGGTATAGCCAGAGAGGCAGTTAAGATTAGGAAGGAAAGTGGAGACTAAACAGTTTTTAGTCGTTTCTTGAAGACAGCAAGTGACTCTGCTGTTCTGATGTAGTTAGGGAGTTCATTCTACCAACTGGGCAGATTGAATGTGAGAGTTCGGGAAAGTGATTTTTTCCCCCTTTTAGGGATGGAACAATGAGGCGCCGTTTATTCACAGAATGCAAGTTTCTGGAGGGCACATAAATCTGCAGAAGTGAGAGCAGATACGAAGGAGCAAAGCCAGAGGTCGCTTTGTAAGCAAACATCAGAGCTTTGAATTTGATGCGGGCAGCAACTGGCAGCCAGTGCAAACGGGTGAGTAGCGGAGTGACATGTGCTCTTTTAGGTTCATCAAAGACCACTCGTGCTGCTGCGTTCTGAAGCAGCTGAAGAGGTTTGATAGAATTAGCTGGAAGCCCGGCTAGTAGAGAGTTGCAATAGTCCAGTTTGGAGAGAACAAGAGCTTGAACAATGAGTTGAGCTGTATGTTCAGATAGGAAGGGTCAGACCTTTCTGATGTTATAGAGTGCAAATCTGCAAGATCGAGCAGTTCTAGAAATGTGGTCAGAGAAGTTTAGTTGGTCATCAATCGTTACTCCAAGGCTTTTTACCATTTTGGATGCAGTAATGGTTGCCCCATCCATCTGGATTGAAAAGTTATGGTGTAGAGTCGGGTTGGCAGAAACTTCAAGCATTTCCGTTTTCGCGAGGTTAAGCTGAAGATGATGATCTTTCATCCAGTGTGAAATGTCTGACAGGCAGGCTGAAATGTGAGCTGGAACCAAGGGATTCTACCCAATTCTACCCCTTAGCCCTTCCCCCTACCCCTCATTTTGCGTGTTCCTGTGAAGGGGTAGGGTTGTCCCAATTCTCTTTAGTTTGAAGGCGTAGAGCTAAGGGGAAGGGGTAGAGAGCCATTTGAACTGAGATTTTTCAGGACCACATTTTAAACCAAGGGGGTAAGAAAACTTCCTAGAATACACCAGGCACAACGACAGTATAGCTGAACCCAGAAGTCAGGAGATCCACAAATTAGTATTTTTTGTCATTATGAATTTTTACAACAAACAAGCACATGTTTTAATACATTCATAACCACATTTGTGCTTTACCGTCATGCTTTTTAAAAAAACGCTAAAATAAAAACAGCTAAATTTCGCTATCTCTAATCCATAATAATGACTCCTGTATAGCAGTCCTACAACATTCTGACACTCGATGACACTCAAATATCCTGTCAGAAAAGTCTAGTGGCTGGGAATGAGCTTTTTACAGTGTCTGCTATAATATTAATGTTGCTTTGGTGTGTTTACATAGATGAATATGGCCCCTGTGTAAATGCACAGTATAGTTACGATCTTATTGCCACATTATATCGGCAGGATAACATGATATTTATTTTATCCTCCTTACACTGGCTGCCTGTTAAGTTTTGTATTGAATTGAAAATATTGCTTCTTACATATAAAGCTTTAAATAATTTAGCTCTTGTTTATCTAACCAACCTTCTGTCTCGCTACAATCCAACACGCTCTTTGAGATTTCAAAACTTAGGGCTTCTAGTAGTACCTAGATTAGCAAAGTCGAGTGAAGGAGGTCGAGCCTTCTCATTAATGGCTTCTAAACTCTGGAATAGCCTTCCTGGTAACGTCTGAGGAGCAGACACACTCTCCCAATTCAGAACTAGATTAAAGACCTATCTGTTTAGTAAAGCAAACATTGATTGCACCACTTAGCGGGCTTCCACACAGGTTTTTGCATCTTTTTTATATACACTATGAACAGCAGCTACGCTAATTATTCTCTTTATTCTCCATTTCCACCTGGGGATACTCTTCCTGAGGCCCTTAGACTATGCAGAGTCACTGATTCGATTCAAGACCAGCGACGAGATGATCCCAAGGTTTCCATATCCTGGACCAGGCCATACGCTGAGCAGCTACTGTGGTGGTCATGGAGGAGTGGAGAGCATGAGACTGATTCATGTGACACTTCAGGCACAGACAAGTCTTCGCTGAGACCAGCTTCCAGCCTCCGCCGCTGAGACTGCAGCTCTGCACAAGACGTTTGGCCAGCGGAGAAATTAAAATGGTTGTGCCCAACTGAGTCTGGTTTCTCTCAAGGTTTATTTTCTTCACTTTCGCCAATCCGTGAAGTTTTTTTTCCCTCTCCACTGTCGCCACTAGCTTGCATGGTTTGGGATCTATAGAGCTGCGCATCGTTGAATTTGCTCTTCAGTGTTTGGACACTCAGTAGTGATTATTAAACCACACTGAACTGAGCTAAACTGAACTGAACTTAAACACTGAAATCTGAACTACACTGTTCCAATTTACTATGACCTTTTATGTGAAGCTGCTTTGACAATCTATATTGTAAGAGCGCTATACAAATAAAGGTGAACTGAATTGAATATTGTTGCCTTCACTGATTTCCTGAAAATAAATACCAAAAAATAACACAACTGGAATAACTACAGCAATCGAATTTGTCGGATTTCATATGAAGGATGAGCTCACAATGGCATATGCAGGTGCTGTAGTGCTGTACCATTTCTTAGGGGTAAATTTTGAAGCCCTTCCCCTTCACACTCAGTTTTAAGGGCTAAGGGGAAGGGGGGTCGGGGTAAGGGTACAAAAATAGAATTGGGATTGGGCCTAATCGTTGTGAAATGAAATATAGCATTACTAACCTGCGAGGAAACACACATGGACATGGCTTCTACATAATTCATTAATACAAAGAACAGCCAGAAAGGGGAAATTGATGGATTTGTGCCAAATATTAGAGATAACAATGTACAGTAGTGTCAGGGTTTTTTTTTTGTGTGTGTTTTCTCTGTCTCCCTCTTGTGTCTGTTTATTTGTGTGCATTTACACCAGTTGTCAATTCCCTTGTTTCTCTGCCACCATTGCTCTCACCTGCTCACCCTGATTATTTGGCTGTTTAATCTCCCCTTCTTCATTTAATCTTTCTCGTTCTGTGCTTGATAATTGTTTTATGTCTGAGCTATTTGTCCTACCTGTATCCTAGTTTGTTGAGTCTTGTGAACCTCGTCTTGTCATATCTCAACCCGTATATTGTTCGACTGTGCTTTGGCTCACATCTACTCTGCCCACAGTCTGCGTTTGAGTGAAGCTAATCCATCCGCTGCCCAGCCTGAGGTCTGTTCTAATATATTCAACTGTTTTGATGAGGAACCTTTTTATGTTCGACCAGTCCAGTATCGCGCAGGAGAAGGCCGTGTAATTTGACTGCCTGTGTTCCATCTGTTACAATTGAGTGACTCTTTTTCATACTCCCTGAAGAGAGGAGTTTTGTCCGCCTTTGTTTAATAACCTTTGTTGAATTTCTCCCTTGCATTTGGGTCTCCTTCTGATCACGACAAGTAGCTATAATTATTAGTATGTTTGTGAGCTTTTTATACAGTTTCTATTCTAATTTGCAGTTAACTTAAAAAACAAATAACCTGAAATGCAAATCAAAGTATAAATAGCAGAAGTGAACAAATAGTTTTTCCGTACCAGCAAATATTAATCTAACACCAAATATAAAAGCAGACACTAACCCGGTACAATGCCGTCACCAATGACTAAATCTCTAAAAGGCCAATGAAAACATTGATGAATCATAGCTCTGACATGGATATGTGGGATATAAATGACTGAAAAACAGCTGCAGGTGAAGTATGTTGCTCGCAAGTGCTCAGATTGTGATCACATCTCTGTTTTGCTCTGTAATTTCAAATATTCGTAGCTTGAAACAGATGGAAATAAGGCTGGATTGTGCTCGCTCTTACAGCTATCGTGAGGGTTTAAATGGACCAGTGTTCGTAATATCGAGTGACAGCTGGTAAACATAACCTGCTTTGTATTTTTGTAGGAAACAGTTTAAATCTGTTTAAGTTAAGAGGTGTGTGAGTTACTGCCGTCTATCACTGAATGTGTCAGGAATACGAAAACAAAACCAACTAAACCCCGCTCTTTTAGCGCCCCACACAGAGCTTGATCCATGCTGGCATTTCTCCCCTTGGGTTTTAGGTTTTGGAAAGAGAAAAAAATTCTCCACCCCGTCCAATCTTTCAGGATAGCAGGCATTAGATTTGCACAATCCATGTGCACAAGGCTTTGGCTTGTTTCCCACGCTAGAAAGCTTGAGAGACCTCCTGTGCGTAGCTACGGTTGCTAAGCTATGATTGGTTGGTGGCGGTTTTCAGGTGTGACTTTTCGAATAGTCTATTAAGAAAGTAGTCATGTGCAGTGGAGGAATGACACTTGGTATACACAAATATATTGCTCCACCACCAAGAGGGGATTACTCGTTCAATGTTTAGCTGCTTCACTGGTATAAATAGACAGGAGAGCACAGCTTACCTCTCCCGAGTCTCTCTCCCCTATGAAGGTGATCTTTGTGGACCCTAAAAACCAGCAGCTTCGACTCAAAGCCAGGTGTACATGGAGACTCCTCTGCAAATCCATATGACAACACCTAAATTGCAACAAATAAGATTGTTTTATATAACATTTACAATTACATAGTGCTTTTATAGTTTACTGTTTTTAAATTATTGTCAATTCAATGTCAAAGAATCTACAGCAGATGGAGAATTGTTTTTTTTCTTTGTGCATTTTTTTGGGTGGGCATTATAACTGTTCAAACAAAGGTCTCATAAACAACCACCACACCACAAAAAAAGTAGATTATCCACACTAACTACACACACTACTGAGAACCAAGGGCTCCATATTTTGGGGTTATGTGATTGTTACAGTCATGTGGAATATTTGTAAACATTCATTCATTCATTTTCTTTTCGGCTTGGTCCCTTTATTAATCTGGGGTTGCCACAGCGCAATGAACCACCAACTTATCCAGCATAATATGTTTTACACAGCCGATGCCCTTCCAGCTGCAACCCATCATTGGGAAACATCCACACACACTTATTCACACATTATACACTATGGTCAATGTTTGCATATCCAATTCACCTGTACCACATCTTTGGACTGTGGGGGAAACTGGAGCACCCAGAGGAAACTCACGCGAACATGGGGAGAACATGCAAACTCCACACAGAAATGCTAACTTACCCAGCCAAGGCTCAAACTAGCGAGCTTCTTGCTGTAAGGCGAAATTTCATACAAAGGGCAATAATAAATAAAAATGTATTTTGTTAGATTTCTCTTATTATATCTGGTTTTATCTTATAAAACATAATATGCATATAAACAGTACATACAGTGATGTTTAACAGATATTTTTTTTTCTAACACATTTGTATTCACCTTAAAGGGCAATTTAAAGGCTTAACTAGGATAATTAGGTTACAAGCCACTGGGCAACCATAGTTTGTTCTGTAGAAGATCTAAAAGAATAACTCATCAAGGCGGCTTATAATAAATAAAAAAAAAAGTTTTTTAAAATGTAAATACTTCTTTTATTATTCCGTCCAATTTAAACATAAATGTACACTGTGAATTTGCTTTTATTTCCAAGTTCTGTTAAACATCACTTAAAATGTTTGGAAAAAGAATTAAAAATTTTCAGGAGGGAAAAGACTACATTCATTTTTTATTTTACTTCACATTTAATTGCAATACAAATTCACACATTTCTTTTCAAAGTCACTTATATAATAACAGCTGAAAATAGACTCCTACCTTAAAAATCACAAAGAGGGTTCCCAATTGAACAGTCATCATCGTCTCTGTTTGAAACGAAATGTCTTGAAAGCTCTGTGATAAATCACTTCCTTACTGGTTGTTTAGACTCCACAGCTATTGGAGTTGTTTAAAATGTCTCCACTGGGGGTATTTATATTCTTTACAGTGAGCTTCTTGTGGGCTGTGGCATTTTTGCACTATTACATAAAGTGCATGCACATACATGCAGCGTGAAAGACACAAACCTTCATTCTAAGAACAGATTCTTTCGAATACATATTTGCATAGAGCTTTTTTTAGATAGCTTAAAGAAAAGTGTCTGGGCACGCATATTTTTCAGACAGACATCTGTTGGGGAGCACAAACATTCACCAAAGTTATATTTTTTTAAATTACTTCCTTATTCCTTACCTAAAACAACATAAATATCTTGAAACTACATACAGAACTATTTAACAGAATATGAAGTACTTTCCCCACCTCTTTCAACTAGAGATCAAGACTGCAATTAAATATAAATTAAAAGATAAGGAGAAATCTGTACTGAGAAATCAAATTGACTTTATAAGTTATTCATTTGACTTATTTAATTATACAACTAAAACACAATTATACAAAAAGGGACTTTACAACAACAACAGAATAAGGATCTGTTGATGGTTAAGTGGTGGTTGACATCAAGTTAAATAAAAAAAAAAATGCTCAGATGCAATCATCAAAAAGAATGAAGTTTCTTCATGAAAAAGTGGTTGATCGGTCTGCAACTTCCCTCATGAAAGTGGACATGTCCTGTCACAAGAACTATTTAGAGTATATGAAGAGTTCTCGTTAGTGGAAGAGCAGTCGAAGGCAATGGGTAAGGTCATCCATCAGCAGGCTCGGAAAACTGCTCTCCACTCCTCGCTGAGGGCATCCACCTGCGGCAACAAGACCTGCTCTGCCTTCGTAGCCCACTCTACCACCCAAGTGGCAGCCCTGAGCCCCCCACAGGACAGAGATGCCCCGTCACAGGGCAGCATTCTTTCCAGTAAAAGGACCGCAAAGAGTCCCTGAGTTAGGCCACCTGGAGAAGAGAAGACCTGCTCTTTCCACGGTGGAGGTCCGGGGACTAACACCTACAACAATATCACTGCTGGCCTCTGGGCTGGTGGTAAACAAATGGACACTAAAAGAGCAGTTTCCTCTCTCTCCGGGTGTGCAAACCCGAGACTAGCCAGTCTAGGATGCACTGCCTTCAGTTTCCTTTCTCTCACTCCTCAAGCCTCATTACAGTATCCGGGGAGGAACTTAAGAGACAATCTCTTATTCTCAGCTCTTCCCTGGGATGCTCAGCTTTCTAGAGTAAGCTCTCCCCTCCCGAGCTGCCCCGTCCACTGGCCTTTGATCATTCCGATGATGCTGATACTGCAGGCTCTGCCAGCCTGGTTTGTGCTGCCCCGAACTTGCCAGATCAGCATAGTGTTATCCTTCCTTCAGGATAAGCTGGAGTGTAGGCTGTCATCCTCCACACTGAAGGTCTATGTTGCAGCCATCTCTGCTCACCATGATGCGGTGGATGGCAGCACGCTGGCAAGACATAGCCTAATCATCCGGTTCTTCAGATGTGCAGGGCTGTTAAACCTACCCAGCCCCCCTCTTATGCCCTCTTGGGATCTTCCTGTTGTACTAGCGAGTCTGCAGAGAAATTAATTCGAACCACTCGACTCATTATCCTTAAATATTTTGTCTATAAAGACAGCGCTGCTGGCTGCATTGGCAACGATCAAAAGGGTGGGGGATCTGGATACATTTTCGGTCAGCAAATTTTGCCTGGAATTCAGGCCGGCCTACTCTCACGTTATCCTGAGATCCCGGCTAAGTGCCCAAGATTCCTACCACCCCTTTAAAGACCAGGTGGTAAACCTGCAAGCGCTGCCCATGAAGGAAGCAGACCCAGCTCTTTCTTTGCAATGCCCCATTTGCACCTTTACAAGGACCACACACAGAATAAAAAGGTCTTATGAGCAGCTCTTTATCTGTTATGGTGGTTGGTTGGCCCATCAGATTGTTGAGGTCATTGAATTCGCCTATCAGTGCCAGGGCAAGCGATGTCTCGGTGAGTACACTCAACAAGAAGTGTTGCCTCCTTTTGAGCATTAGCACGCTGCGCCTCACTTAGATATCTGTAGAGCTGGGCGACACCCAACACATTCATGAGATTTTATAAATTTCAGGTGGAGCCCATTTCCTCCTGGTTATTGGATAACCCTGATTAATCGGAAGGAAACTGAGCATGTTATCAAAAGCACTTGCATGCACCATGCTCCCTAACCCAGAGATATGTGTGCTTATTGTGCTCTGCTAACGAGTTCCCTATTTAGCAAACCCTAGAGAATTCCTCAGAGGCCCCCAGCACCCAACTCAGTGAATGAGCTGGGTACCTGGCCCAGTATGATGTCTGGTATGTCCGCTTGGTGTACCTGCGTGCTGGGGATCGGTGTCAGCTGTGCATGATTCACGTTGGCGATACCATATGCATCATTAAGCCACGGAATGTTCCCCTTCTCAGGCGGACCCGTGTCTTTCCTACCCACTAACCAGCTTATCATATGTAGCACTTCTCCTGGATAGGGCTAGCTCATTTGTTTTTATTGTCACCAGGTCTCCCTATTTGGGTAGCAGGTGGCCTCCGCAGCGTCCTCCTCTCTTCAGAAATTGCCACGCTTTACATAGTGTCGTATTTAAAAATCCTACATTAGCGACTACATTAGCTAGATAAAAGCACATTTACAACCACCGATTGTAAATTCCAAATTCTTCCCGTATAATGGTAATTAAAAGGCCTAGGGGATGTTGGATGGTTGCGCCCGAGGTGATGCTTGTGCGAGCTTAGGCTCAGCTGCTGTGGCGTTTTCCATACACTCCCAAAGTGTGAAGACACAGGTTGAAGTTCCACTGAAGGGAAACGTCCTGGTAACTAATGTAACTCATAATCCCTGAAGAGGGAATGGTAACATGTGTCTCCTTTGCCATGGCAGCTGGGTCTCCTGTTGATAGCTCAGTGTTCGGCTCTTCAGCTGCTAAAAGTCAAACTGCTCGCTCTACGTGCTCTGGTTATATACTCTACTAACGAATAATCACCAGCACCTGCGGAGCTGAGCTTTGCCATGTCATAGGCATTCACTGGCCCGTTTTCTGGTCAGAGTGATTGGTAGTTCCCTCTTCAGCGGTACGTTTGTTACGAGAGTAACCAGGACGATCTCTATGCTTGAAGGCTATAGGCTATAGCTTCTATCTTTTATTTATTTGTCATTTTCATTCATATATATTTGCCACATATACATATTGCAGACCTTTATGTCTGCTTCTGTTTAATGTCAGCATGTCATTTTTCCAAAAAGGATTCACTATTTCCCTGGTCAGGTAACACTTTACGATTGGATTATATTAGTTAATTAGAATTTACTAACAAAAAAGATTGAACAATACATTTACAATCTTTATTAATGTTTGTAATTGAAAATATACTCATTCATTGTTATCCATTGTTAATTCATTCATTCATTTTCTTATCGGCTTAGTTTCTTTATTAATCAGGGGTCGCCACAGCAGAATGAACCGCCAACTTATCCAGCATACGTTTTACGCAGTATATGCCCTTCTTATGACTGGTAAGCACCCATTCACTCTCATTCACACACATACACTACAGCCAATTTAGCTTACCCTATTCACCTTTACCACATGTCTTTGGACTTGTGGGGGAAATATGCAAACTCCACACAGAAGGCTATTGTATGGCTTCACTGTGGCACACTGGGTAGCACGTTCACCTCGCAGGAGGAAGGTCAGATGTGGTATAGGTGAATTGGGAAAGTTAAATTGTTTGTAGTGTATAAGTGTGAATGAGTGTGTATGGATGTGTTCCAGTCATGGGTTGCAGCTGGAAGAGCATCCGTTGCATAAAATATATGCTGGATAAGTTGGCGGTTCATTCCGCTGAGGCGATGCCTGAATAATAAAGAGGCTAAGCCGAAAAGTTTTGAAACACAATTATTGATTAAATGGATTAAACCTAATGTATAGTAATAGTAAAATAAAACAATAATCATGAATAAGTGATTAATGATTTATAAACGTACAGTAAATGACATACAAAGATCGAAAAGTCCAACAACATTTTAAAGTTTCAAATATTAGAATATTGTATCTTGACATTCAGCTGTCTTTGTCTTCCTCAAACCAACATGATATTTACAAGCAGTCAGGCGGCTCATTCACATCTTCTACATTCACAGTGACTGTGGCAGTTGAAGTAGGTAAAGAACCAACATGTTTATCTTTGTTCTCAACAATCACACACAGAATGTACTGCTTGGTTTTCTCATAGTCCAGGGGTTAAATGGAAAAGCAAACTATCACTTACTAATGTATATAATAAAAAAAATAGCCTGCGCAGACATGACGCCATCTAGATGGCTGGGTCAGTAACAGTAATAACTGTTGTGGCAGTGTTTGACCTTTCCACTCATGTAAGTACCCGAAATAACCAAAGTATATCTGGACCATTGCTGAAAGAAGAAGATGACTCATGAGCTTGCTTGCAAAAAATTGCCAACTACTGGGATTCATCAAAAAGCATTCCTCACCTCTCTGTCCAGGCCTGTTTCTAGCACAGAAATCCCTCCTCTTACAGGATTGATAGCAAACATGTTTGGTTTTGGTGGAACTTGGCTGATAGTGGCGTAACTGATATCAACATTGTCAGTATTTTCTCTATCATCTGCATCAGTGGCTGTGACCGTTATAAAAACTTCACTATTAGTGAGAGAGTAAAACATTTTTTGCAGGCATCTGGCATGTGAAGAGGGGGAGGGGGGGCTGAGAGAAAAAAAAGCACCTATACTCTATGCAGCTATTTCACACTTTTGACCTCACCGAATACAAACTCTATAATTACTTGATTCTAGTTGAAATGTTAATACATGTGTAAAACATAATACTGTGTGTCAATAACTAATTAAATTGATGGTTCACCCAAAAATAAAAATTCCATTATTTATTCATTCTCCACTTTTTCCAAACCTGTATGATTTTTTATTCTGTTAAACACAAAATATGATACTTGAAAAATATTTGGAAATGGTTATCCATCAACACTGTAGAATTCCCCTCACCCCCAATTCCCCATCCACCCACTATAGATTTTAATAGCTAACGGTTTACAACATTCTTTAAAATATCTTCTTTTGACTTCAACTAAAAGAAACGCGTTAACCACCTGAAGATGTGAAAAGTTTACATTTTAAGTAGATTATCTCTTTAACCTGTGATGCGAGAACATTGAAAACAGATCTTTATTTCTGTTAAGATTTGTTTGGCTGTTTAAATTTAATGTTACTCACAACCGAGAAGCCAACTTCTTGTGTATTCTTTTATATACAACAATAGAGTTTTCTGATGTGCACATTATACACAATATAAAAACTCCCAACCAAAAATCTGAGATATGCAGTTCACATGGGCCATCCCACTTATTTTAGATAAAAGCTATTTTATTTTAGATAAGATTGCAAAGATTTATTTGATTTATTTTTCATTTGATACAGTTTCATTTGTGTATCTTCAAATGAATATAAATGAATAAAGTTGGTTATTTTCTTTTTCTCCTGTTTAGAATAACTGAGCCTTTAATTGTCATTTATTAGGGATTTTAAAAAGCTAAATAGTCCCAACTTTAGGTCACAAAACTGGATGAAGTTAAGTTAATAAAGCATTTATTAACATACAAATTAACTTTTAATATATGACTGAATAATAAGATATATAAATGTTAATTAGAATAGTTTATTAATCATTTACTTGCGCATTTTGAATGATCTTTAAAAACCAGCAACTTCTCTCAAATAACTGGTCTGTGAATAACGCAATACTTAATGAAAAAATAATAATTAAAGTATGAAATTACAATCATTAAGCACAATATACATGTGCTTATAAGTCAAGAATACAGCATTTGTATCTGCAATTATAAATTGCCAACTAACATCTAATAATGTAGAGTTAATGCTTAACACATAATAGATTAACTATTTGCTAATGCTTAACAAGTTATTCATAGTGTGCAGTTATTATAGTGACAATCACTCTTTTTATGAGTAAACATCACTCTCTTTGTTCTTGTTGTGCAAAACCCCTCAGCTGTCTGAACATGAGCCTTGGAAAAACAAGATAATCTGGCAGAATTTTGCCCTGACTGCAAAGAGCAGCGACTAGATTTAACTTGTCTAAATGTTTGCAATGCACTGTAAATTAGATTTCTAATACACTCAAAAAAACTACAAAACTACAAGTTTTTCTATGTACACAAAAGGCCTATTCCTCTGAGTTAATTTTCACACATTTGTCTAAATCCAATTGTCTAAATGAGTGACATGTCCTATGAGTGTGCCGGCAATGCAAGAACTGGGATGTCTTCAACTTCAAAACAATTTTGTACAGATCTTTGCAACATGGGGTCATGCATTATCATGCTGCAACATGCAATAATATCCAGCTGCATGCCCGCAGAACCACACACGATTTGGTACACACAATCTAGGCCAGGGGTGTCCAAACTCGGTTCTGGAGGGCCGGTGTCCTGCAGATTTTAGCTCCAACTTGCCTCAACACACCTGCACGGATGTTTCTAGAAAGCCTAGTAAGTGCTTGATTAGCTAGCCCAGGTGTGTCTGATTGGGGTTGGAACTAAACTTTGCTGGACACCGGCCCTCCAGGACCGATGGAGAGGGGGGGGGGTGTTTTGGGGGGGATGGTGAGTTAGGAAGATTCTAAGGGCCCATACATTTAGGAGGGCAACAGAGACATTATCAAGGGCCAATCCCAATCCACAAATATTGCGATCAAGACGGGCGAATGGGGAGCGTTGTTTCCGATTGCCATTCAACATGATAGACTGAACAATTTTCTATCAGTCATCATAGATGATCAATCATTATTATCTGAGTCAATATCGCAGATAGTCATTTGTTGGCCTTGCTGAATTATCTAAATTGGACCGGTTTAGTTTATATAATGAATTCATTTTTCATGACGCAAATACTAGCAAGTTAATATAGGCAAGAATACATCTTTATATGTAATGAAAATCTTTTTAAATGTAATAAATGTAAAACACTATATTAATATTTTTACTCAAGCGATTTAATAGTATATATTTGCTTAATTTTCTGATAACTTTTTATTAATGATTTCCCACATTAAATACTATAGTAAGCAATATATTGTTTTTAAACCATAAAGTACTGGTAATTTGTTGTAATTATAATTGTTGCAACAAATTTAGCATTACAAAGAAATGAACTGTTAATTATTAAGTAAAAATTATATATATCTTGACCTCAGAATCATTTTGGAATAAGGTTGTAACACAAAAAAAGTGGAAAAAGTGAAGCGCTACTTTCTGGATGCACTGTATGTCGAAGTTTGGCAACATTTTTAGGATAAAAAAATTTCAGTTTTACAAATGCTTAAAATCTGGTCTTCCAACGACAGGTTGAATTTCAAAACCACATCTAAATTTTTGACTGAAGGAGGAGGACTGAACTAAGAATCCATCAAGGGTTAGGCAGTGTTCTGGATTTTTTGCGTGTGAGGTTTTTGAGTCCAATGAGCAAGACCTCAGTTTTATCTGAATTTAGTAATAAGTTATTAGTCATCTACTTTTTTTAAATCAACTATACAATCTGTTAAGTCCTTTTAAACAGGTTTGCCCCTTCAGTGGTCAGGAGCACTTTGTCTTTTTAACCAATCACCTACTCTCTAAAAGTTATTTAAGGCAGACCAGCCCACTCTTCTTCTCGTTCTCTTGAACCCTCCCTTCCTCCCTCCCTCCATTTCCTCACTTCCCATTAACAGTCCTATAACCGTCTCTTTACTTGAATCGGGGGGTCCAATCACTCTACCAAAATGTTACAGAGACGGTACCCCCACTTTGAGTCTCTGGGCATCATTGTAGCATGATCAATCAACCTACCTACCTGTTATCCTCTTACTTCCCTTCCCCTTCATCCCACTGTTCTTCTACCATCCCTTTTATCTCTACAATAAAGTCTAGCTTAAAGTGTGGCATGGTCCATGCTGGTGAAAAACTTTTTTTTAACTAACACTTACTGCATTTTAGCAGTAAGGAGCTACGATTAAGAATATCAAGCTGAATCTTGACTTAAGCTGAAGCTTGACTTGGCCACAGCCATATCACCCTGCAGCCCAAGACCGGTTACCCACTTAAGCCAAGCAGGGCTGAGCCTGGTCAGTACCTGGATGGAAGACCACATGGGAAAACTAGGTTGCTGTTGGAAGTGGTGTTAGAAAGGGCCAGCAGGGTGCGCTCAACTTTTGGTCTGTGCGAGTCCTAATGCCCCAGTAAAAGTGAAGGGGACACTATAATGTCAGTGGGCGCAGTCTTTCAGATGAGATATTAAACCGAGGTCCTGACTCTCTGTGGTCATTAAAAATCCCATGGCACTTCTCGTAAGGAGCAGGGCTGTAACCCAGGTGTCCTGGCCAAAGTCCCTTAATTGGCCCTTACGATCATGGCCTCCCAATCATCCCCATCCACCGAATTGGCTCCATCATCATCCAGGTGGATGCTGCACACTGGTGGTGGTCTGGAGAGACCCCTTTCATGATTGTGAAGCGCTTTGGGTGTATGGCCATACACAATAAATGAGCTATATAAATACACATTACATTTTTACATTATAAAAAAAAAAATAAATAAAATAAATATATATTCGCAAATCAAATCAGATTCGCAATATGTTAAAAATAGCAATTAGATATTCTTCCCTAATCGCACAGCTCTAGTATTTACTCACCCTCAAGTGGTTTCAAATCTTTGAGTTTCTATCTTCTGTTTAACACACAAGTTGATAATTGGGGTGGGGGGGGGGGAAGCAGAAAACCTCAAGTCATTGAATTCCATAGTGAGAAAAATTTGTTTTTTTTTTTGAGAGTGAGAGAAAGAGAGAGAGAGTGAGAGAGAGAGAGAGAGAGAGAGAGAGTGAGAGATAGAGAGAGAGAGAGAGATAGTTTGTGAGTGTGTTTCTACATGTGGTCCATCAAGCCCACTCACCTGTGTGAAGCACACTTCAAAAATGCACTGTGTGTGTGTGTGTGTGTGTGTGTGTGTGTGTGTGTGTGTGTGTGTGTGTGTGTGTGTGTGTGCGTGTGTGTGTGTGTGTGTGTGTTTGTTTATGCTAATATTCACTGATGTATCTTCATAATCACTTTCCACCCAGTTAGCCTTTTGAATTTCCATTTAAGTAAGAAAAAAATGGTAATAACTCCCTCGTCCAGGATATTACACCATTTTTCAAGGGAAAAACAGCACATCACTCCCTATTTGATGAAACATGCATGCTTTGCTTCATTTCAACATGTTTTAAGGAGGTTCTTAGAGCAGAACAGGAATGATCCAGCTAGATAGTTCATTTGCATTTTACAAGTTGATCAAGACATTTGATTCAGGCTGACACAACAGCCCACATGTTGTGAACAGTAAAATGTAGAGGCTAAATGGAGAATTTTGGGGTGTGGTGAGATTGTAGAGGCTCTACCTTCAGAAACAAGGTCCTCCAACGGTAACTCTCGCAGTCTCAATGAGCAGTAATGTTTACTATTTGATATCCTGAGGGAACAAGTGTGTCAAGAGGAACTATTTACTATCAACAAATGCCTATGCAGGTTAAATATTCTGTGTGACAGCAACAATTAACTCTACTTCAGTTTTTTTTAAATCAATTTTTATTTTAATTTTATTCATTCATTTTCTTTTCGGCTTAGTCCCTTTATTATTATAGGGTCGCCACAGCAGAATGAACCGCCAACTTATCCAGCATGTTTTTATGCAGCGAATGCCCTTCCAGTTGCAGCCCATCTCTGGGAAACATCCATTCACACTCCTACACTATGAACAATTTAGCCTACTCAATTCACCTGTACCACGTCTTTGGACTTGTAGGGGAAACCGGAGCACCCTGAGAAAACCCATGCGAACGCAGGGAGAACATGCAAACTCCACACCGAAATGCCAACTGACCCAGCCAAGGCTCAAACCAGCGACCTTCTTGCTGTGAGGAAACAGCACTACCTACTGTGCCACCACATCACCTTATTTTATTGTTTTTTTTATTTTATTAATTTATTTGTTTTATTTTTATTATTTTCCATTTTATTTTATTAATTTTTTATTTCTTTTATTTTTTATGATTTATTTTTATTTTTTATTTTGAAATGCAGTTTAGAACCACAGTTTTAGGACATATGAAATTGTGTATTACAGTTTGCTTGCTTACAATTCTGTGGTTTCAACTATAACACTTCTAAAACCACGTCTGACAGGAAAATGGTGTACCACATCTTTTATGCATGATAGAAGCCATAAAGTTAAAACATGAGAATTTCATAATTATCTCATATTACTGCAGCATTAGAAGAAATGCAAAACTCAAACTTCATTACATACTTTAAGCAGAAACGTGCACAAATTATGAAAAAACTGCTGATCAGTCTTATTTTGCTAGTGTTAGGTTCTTTGTAATTAAACCATTTTAACATTATAAAAGGTTTCAATTTTGAATTGAGATTCAGCAAATTACATGAATGTTTCTGTTTCTGAAATATGTAACAAACGATTAAAGCATAATTTACCAAAGTCTGAAATGTATTCGCTTTTAAAGTAGACTTAAAATAATCTTCCAAATCATTTTACATTAAATTGACTGGGACAGGTGTGTTTAAATCACTTTTTGTTAAAGTTTGTCCACTTTTTGTCCAACCACATGGGGGTTTACAATGGAAAGGAAAAGTATTTCTAATCTCTTGATCTATAAACTGTCACACAAGTTCTGGCATTTGTAAAAATATATATATATATAAAAAAAACATAAACTAACGTATTTTATGGTTGAACAGATAAAGTAACCAATCATTTTCGTTTGTTCATTTAAATACACCACTTTGATAAACATAGTGTCAAATTGATAAGCTGCATGCTTTTGAAATATCTCCCCATATCAAACTAAATTATAATTGGCAAAGGACAGATTGGCAAAGGAGCCGAGCCCAAATAAAACAATTAATTGAGTTCTTCTGCCCTCTGGTGGTACAAATTGAAATGACACCCTCGTCAATATTTATTTATTTATTTATTTATTTATTTATTTATTTATTGTTGAGATGTTTTCAAAAGCACCACCAGGATCCCCTCAGGAGTTGGGGTCCATATAAAAGTTTAGGATACAAACTTAAATAAATACATTATGAATGGAATTAAACTAAATAAAAACAATACATATATTTAAATAAATAACAGTATACCATAAGAATTAGGGGTGTGGTGGTGGTCCCATCACATAATGAAGCTAATATTTGGGGGTTCATGACCAATGTTAAAAGAATGCTATTATTAAAATGACTGCATCATATGTGTTATTATAAGTCAAGGCCATAAGACAGCAAAAAAGAGAAGAAAAACAGTAGGCTGTAATTTGTAGTAATTCTTCGCTCTAATGAAATGGAATTATATACAAGTTGGACACTGGTTAGTGTGATTTCACCAAGTAGGGCATGTTTCTGGATCAATATTTTTGTTAATACTGGTACAACATTCCTATCAGAAATCATGGTTTTCAGTTAAATTTAAGCTTCCAGTAGGGTTATGTGGTTCTACGTCAGTGATTCCCAAAGTAGGGGTCTGGGGTTTTGGACCAAAAGTCAAATAAATTAATAAACTATTAGAATTACCATATTTTATCCATAATCCACAGAAGATAAAAATAATAGTTACATTAAAAATAACAACATGCGAAATAAAAAGCCATCAGCCTTTCCATTTTTCTTTTATAGGATTGGTGTTTACGTTAGATTAACAACACAGCAAAAGGATCAGAGGCAGCAGATTTATTTTAAAGCACCAGGTTAAGCTTTCTGACTTCATGGCAATAAAATACATTAAAAATAAATACAGGCCACTACTGAACATTAAGGATGATCTCTAAGTGGCGGTCTCCAAAATTAAACCAAGCAAGGACTGAAAGCAATGTGTCCGCCAGTCTCAATAGGTAACAAATTAATAAATGACTCTAAAAATAATATGGTTGTTAGACTGTTGCACTTTTGTGTATTGTCATTATCGTGTTTATATAGGCCTATTGTGTGCACTGTGTTTGTATATTCAAAATCACCTCCAAGGATGTTGGGGGTGAACATTTTGGGAACCCCTGGTCTACAGGAATGTTGTTTTCTAATTATTATTCCCCTCTGGCGTAGAGAATCATTTATAGTTAGGGTTGGCTAGGAATTGGGTTTGGATATTTATTTTCGAACAAAAATGTTGTTCTATCCAGGATGATATAGAGATTAATCCAGGATCATGTCCTACTTGGCAAAAAAAAAAAAACACACCCTCCCTTGGAGACTTGTTGCCTTAACCAAAAGTCTAATCGAGTCTTCAAATTCTCAATTCTTCCAATTTTTCATTGGAGATGCTAACCATATTCAACCTCAAACAGTTAAGAGCAGTTGGGTGATTATCACTATAAAGTGCCTTTGATGTCCCACAAGATTGAATCAGTCCTATATGAACAATGTGAAATAGTGAAATTCTGATGTTTTAATATAATTGGTTAAACCTTTACACACATGCAGGTAAAATGATAAGTGTTTTGAAATATGTTTGTCAATTTTGCCATATTCTTTCATTGAATGGATGTGATTTTGCCATGTCCCACACACTGCTCAGCCAACTTCAGTAAGTCCAAGTTGGGAAATTACATAAAATTAAAAAGATTTTTAAATATTCTTATTGTCTTTAACAAAGTTATTATTGGTTTCCTATTTTTCCTTATATTATGTTTGAAACTGAATGTTGTCAAGCTTAACATGTCCACCCTGTCATAGTGAAATATTAACTAATATTTAAAAAATATACATCAGAAATCAAAAATATAGCTTTTAAACTGTACAAAGAGCTTAAACAGGGAGACACTTTACCAGCTGCAGATACAACATGTGTTTAGCCAAAAACGTCCTCCCTGTCATTGTCCACCCTGTCACAAATCCTTTCTTGACAGGGTGGACATAGGGGAGAGCGGTGCACAAAGTAACAATTTTTGGTTTGGCCAAATAATGAACAAAGTAATGGGGTTAGACAAAACTTTTTTTTTTTACCAACAACACACAAACCTCTCCTACAAATGAGCACTGGTTGTGTGATCGCCGGACCTATGGTTTCTGTGCAGTATTGCCAAAAGTGCCAGGAGTAAAAATGTCACTATTTACCCCACCAATGGGGCAAGTTGTAAGAGATAGAGTTGTAACACATGATTAAAAAGGCAGATTTCACACAGTTAATTTAAATCCAGTTTACTTTAAATAGTAGCTATATTTCCTCAGTGCTTAGCTCAACTTATTTTTTATTCTACATAGCACAGTGTGTTTATTTATTCATCTACTGGATAAACACATTTGTTTTTTTTTTTTTTTGCATTATTATCCATTTTTATACAAACACATTTATTTGCATTATTAGCGATAAAATTTTTATTTTTTTTTTCTATTAAAAATATATTTTCTATTAAAAAACCATTAAAAAAGTTCCCAACATTACACTCAAAATTCAAACATTATTTTGTTGGTTTAATTGGTGTCCAATTGTGTGTGGCTTAATTTTGACACCCTGCTACAACTAACCCCGCTGTGTCGTGTTTTCCTCAAAACTGGCTAGCAGTCACTGTCTTTTTTACATTATTCAAAATGGTTTCATCTTTTACACCATCTTCTACAAGATGGTGATCACAACAATATAAGATTTTACATACATCCTTTCACAGATCTTTTTAAAATAGAAAAATAGAGTATATAAAAATACTTTTATGCTGCAAAAATGGTTTCTCCTGTGTTTCTCATTCAAATTTCACCGAACCTTTTCAATAATTGGCAGGAAGACATTTGCCGGCACTGTAGTGAAAATCTCTGAAGCATGCCATGGTTAACCCTGAGTAAATACCTTAAAACTCAGTGTTACATTTTACCCCACAGTACTTTGTGCCCCGCACTCCCCTATGCATTGTTATTGACTTTTTATTTATTTATTTATTGTTAGTTAGTTAACACTTATACACATCCTACACCAGTAGATGCAATATATGAGTGGACAATACAAACCTTTTGACAATATCTGTCTCAGTCTATTTAAAGGATAACCTTTTAAAGTCTATTTAATGGAGCTCATTGACTGTTTGAAATAAAAATAAAAAAAATACATGCCAATGCCCACCCTGTCATCTTGTTTTTCACTGTCATGTTCAACTTTTATGAAAATAAACAAATTTATAACCTCAGCAAAACATCTTGTGTGATTTCTTAACCAATAAGGGCCAGGTAATATTGTTTGAAAGTTTGACAAAATTTTAGATTTGGGGATTTTGGGGTCTTTTGAAAAGAATGAGCAACAATTGTATATTTTATTACCGAATAAATGTTTTGTCCATTATTTCATTCATATAAATAGACTTCTTCCAAAATCTAAAAAGTTGGGTTGGTTAAGGGACACAATACCTTTCTAAAAACATTTTATAAAAATCACACTGCAATGAAAATATACTTAATTTGTGGTTTGTTTAGCGTTTTTTTTTTTTTTTTGTTTGTTTTTTTTTTTGCTTGCGGATCATTTATAAAAAGGGCAGGAGCTTGACCAACATAAATTTCGTACAGCCTAAGGTCTAATTAATAAAACTGTTTTTGTATTGTAATAAAAATGATGTATTTGTGATAATGACCCAGTTAAAATTTTGAAAAACTGCCAGAGCTAATTCTGTTAGCGTATTAGCATAGCATTACTCTCATGAATAAATTGACCTTTTAGGGGCAATGAATTAGTTAAGATATTAACAAGGCCCTATGAAATAAATCTGAAAAAGGCCTTCAAAATAAATTCCTTGAATTTGAACTCCTTTTTAGTTTCAAATTACGGTCTGTGTTTTCAAACTCTGTGTACAGTGATACTATCTGATATGCTGTGCTATACACATTGTTGGTATGGTATTCACACGTAATTTCTAAATCGTGTGTTCATTCATTATTTATTATATAGATAACAGTGTCTTATAAAGCACACAAACTACTTTCTAGTTCACCGATTCTTTTCATCAATCTGTAAAAAGGTAATAATGAGAGCCTGTATCGCCTCTTGAACAGGTTTTGAGCTTCTTGTCTACACAATGGGGCTCCATTGTTTCGGTCAACCTGCCTGAGCTTGAAAAACCTGTTTAAAGGTGAAGAGTGAGCACACTTCCCTTGTGCCGTATACAGCAGTTCGAAAGTGCTCAAATACTTCATGCATGCAGTCTTCGCTATCAGCCCTAACAAAAACAGGTCTGTGTTTACCACATGCTGCTCTACTGACTAGACAAACAGTACTCGTATGAAGTCATAACATAAGTCAACTGCTGATTTCTTTGCAGTACACTGAAAAATAACTTGCTGCTTGTTTAAACTACTTATTTAAAATGAGTTGAAACAATTCTTAAGTTTTTTTGGGCGGGACAACTTAATAGTTTTATGTTCAATCCAGTTAAATTTGTAAACAACTTAATGGATTGTTGTTGGGAAACCATGAAAGAAACTGTGTGAAATCTTTTTTCAGTGTATACTCCTATCTTTCTAATTAGTGAATGTAGTATAAACATTCAATTAAAATCATGTTCATGTTTTCTTTTTCTGATGAAAAATTATTTTTAAACATATTTAAAATATGCTATTTATTTGTCTTAATAATAGCTTTCCTTCCTGTTAGCCTTTTAAACATCCATTTAAGTAAAAAGTTGTGTAATAACTCCCTCGTTCAGGATATTACACAATTTTTCAAGAGAAAAAAATAGCACATCACTCACTACTTGATGAAACAGATACATATGTTTTAATGTGGAGGTTTTAGGGCAGAACAGGAATGATCCAGCTAGATCATTCATTTGCATTGTACAAGTTGATCAAGACATTGATTCAGGCTGACACAACAGCCCACATGTTGTGAACAACAAAATGTAGAGGCTAAATGAAGAGGTTTGGGGTGTGGTGAGATTGTAGAGGCTCTACCTTGAAAAACAAGGTCCTCCAACCGTGACTCCAGCAGTCTCTCTGAGCAGTAATGTTTACCAATTTGATATCCTGGGGGAACAAGGGTGTCAAGAGGAACTATTTACTATCAACAAATGCTCAGGATAAATCCACTGTGACATTAACAATAATTTTATTTCCTTAGTTTTTTTTTTTTTTAAGATTTAATCAAAGTGGTTTAGAACCAAACAGTTTTACATAAAGTAGTGTAACAGCTTGCCTTTTTAACTTCAATTCTATTTAGTATTATTGTGTGGGTTTTTTTTGGGGTAACACTATTTTGAGGGTCCATTTGAGTATTAGTACACTGTCTGCTTAATATCTGCTGATACTGCTGCTAAACGGACATTTAACTGACTACAAGAAACTTTACAACTACATGTCAACTTACACTAACCCTATAACCCCAACCTAATAGTCTACTTAAAATCTAATGAGAATTAGTTGGCATGAAGATGCAGTGTAACTTAAACTCAATAAACGAACAATCAAAATGAAAGCGTGACCTTATTGGGTAATGAAATAAAAGCTTTTTCTAACCACACAGTTTCAGGTCTTATAAAATAAATGTAATACAGCTTGCTTGTTTGCTTATTTGTTTATGAACTTACATTTCATTCAGTCATTCATTTAGTCATACTAAACATTAGAATGGGTTTAACTTCATGTGATATTAGTTTTTATACATTAAAATCTTTTCTTTCCAAACCCTTTTAGAAAAATAATCCTTTAATGGCATATTACACAACTAATTTTAAGGTGATAGTGTCACGGATTGGCCAGGCTCTTCCACCAGCATCACGCAAAGATCACCATCACCTGAGTATTAACCACACACAGCTGCATCCAATCACTTAGTCACTATATAAGCACACACCTCACTTCACTCAGTGTCCGGTCTCGTTCCTACGAAGCGGACTCTGAGTGAACACCTCCTGGTAATCACTAGCACCCTAGATCTCAGTGTATTGTACTTATCTGCTCTCTGTCTCTCCTAGTTCGTCCAGTGTTCCCGGTATCCTGTCTGCCTTGTGTTTATCGTCAGTCTGTCTTCCCCGCAAGCCCTCTGGTGTGTGCATTCGGTTCTCCTCAGTATCAGTCATCCAACCTGCCACAACGGATCGTCAGACCAACCTAACTCCACTCACTTCCCCTCCGTTCTCCTTGTGTGCTCATTTGTTGTTAAATAAACATCGTTGATAATTCACTCACCTCCTTTGTCCGTCTGCTTCCCATAACAGAAGACCGGACCTACTACAATCAACAGCATGAGCACTCACGATCCCATTCAGGAGTTGGTGGACTCGCTGAAGAAAGTCTTGTCACCATCTGCTCCACTTCCCGAAGCACCACCAGCACCGAGCACTTCTTCACCGTCCACCCACTCATCCAGTCCCATGGCTCGACCAGCGCCCTACTCTGGCGGGGCGGAGGAGTGCAATGGTTTTCTGTTACAATGTTCTCTAATATTCACCATGCAACCTGAGTTATATCCCACAGATCGGTCCAAAATCGCTTTCATCATCTCCCTTCTCTCTGGATCGGCTCTTCGGTGGGCAGAAACCATCTGGCAACAGTCTGGGCCGGTAACCAGCTCCATTCAAGCATTCGTCAAGTGTTTTAAGGAGGTTTTCGGTCGCGCAGATGCAGAAGTAGCAGCTGGAGAACAGTTATACCATCTCAAACAGGGAGCCATGTCCACTCAGGATTATGCGCTCCGGTTCCGTACTCTGGCTGCTGCTAGCGGATGGAATGAGCGATCTCTCCTCACCACCTACCGGCTCGGACTGGAGCCCAGCCTCCGACTACAGCTAGCAGCCCTCGACGATACCATGGGGTTGGAGAAATTCATCCAACAATCCCTCCGCTGTTCAGATCGTCTGAGGGTCTACCAGCACGATCTTCCATCTGCACCCCAAGCACTCCTCCGTTCGCCAGAGCCAGCAGTCCCTCCAGAACCAGAACCAATGATCGTGGAATCTGGTAGACTCACCATCACTGAGCGACAGAGGAGGCTGACCCAGGGTTTATGTATGTACTGTGGTGCCGACGGACATGTCAGGCTGGACTGTCCCATTCGTCCAGCACGTCCCTTGGTGAGTGTATTCAGTTCTCCCATTGAAAAAATGCATCCTCTCACCACCAATGTCCAGTTAACTACCCCTTCTGTATCTGTTTCAGTCACGGCCCTCATCGACTCCGGGTCAGCTGGAAATTTCATCTCGTTCGCCCTCTGTCGCCGGCTCCAACTTAACACCGAAGCCTCGACGCACGTCTACCAGATCCAACCCATAACCAACGCAATCCATTCCCAGGCACGTATCCATCGCAAATGTGAACCTATCAATCTCCAAGTGGGATTGCTCCACAAGGAGGAGATCCAATTTCTGGTTCTGGAGGGTGCATCCATGGACATCATTCTAGGGCGCCCGTGGCTGGTGAAGCATGATCCCATCCTCTCTTGGGGCACAGGAGAGATAAGAAAATGGGGTGAAGACTGCAAAACCAGATGTTTTCCCGACCTACCTGTTCAACTTCAGAAACCCCTTACTATCTATGTCACGTCAGTTGAAAGTCCAGTAGATAAACGATCCATTCAAATCCCGAAGATATACTCCGCATATGAAGACGTTTTTTGCCCCAAGAGAGCTTCCCAGCTACCTCCACATCGGCCATGGGACTGCGCCATAGACCTGCTGCCAGACGCTCCTATGCCCAAAGGTAGGATCTACCCGTTGTCCCTTCCGGAAACTAAGGCCATGGAGGAGTATATTCAGGAAGCACTGAGTCAGGGGTATATCCGCCAGTCCACGTCACCCGCTGCCTCAAGCTTTTTCTTCGTGGCCAAGAAGGATGGAGGGCTGCGTCCTTGCATCGACTATCGAGTTCTGAATCAAGGAACAATAAAGTTCCGGTATCCCCTTCCTCTCGTCCCTGCGGCCCTGGAACAACTCCGATCAGCCAAGGTATTCACGAAGTTGGACCTCCGCAGCGCATACAATCTGGTTAGAATACGTGAGGGGGACGAGTGGAAGACGGCGTTTGTGACCCCTACAGGGCACTACGAATACCTGGTCATGCCCTATGGTCTGGTCAACGCCCCCTCCGTATTCCAGAACTTCATTCACGAAGTCCTCCGGGAGTTCCTCCATATCTCCGTCAAAGTCTACATTGATGACATCCTGATTTACTCCCGGAGTGAGGCCGAACACCGCCACCATGTTGCGGAGGTCCTACAAACCCTCAGAGACCATCAATTGTACCTCAAGGCTGAAAAATGCTCCTTCCACCTACCGTCTGTTCAGTTCTTGGGGTACATCATTGATCATGAAGGGGTTCGCATGGACGAGGGGAAGGTCACTGCCGTTGTCTCCTGGCCAAAACCAACAACTATTAAAGAACTCCAACAATTTCTAGGGTTTGCCAATTTCTATAGACGTTTCATCCACAACTACAGTCTCATTACCGCTCCGCTTACCAACCTACTCAAAAACCAACCCAAGAAACTCTCCTGGCCTCCCGAAGCCGACGCAGCCTTCCAAGCCCTCAAACAAGCCTTCACTCAAGCTCCACTCTTGACTCACCCAGATCCTGAAATCCCGTTCGTGGTCGAGGTAGATGCCTCGACAACTGGAGTAGGAGCCATCCTATCACAACATCATGGTACACCAGCATTACTCCATCCATGCGCCTATTTCTCCAGGAAGCTCAGCCCGGCGGAGAGAAACTATGACATCGGAAATCGGGAGCTATTGGCTATAAAGCTTGCCCTGGAAGAATGGCGACACTGGCTGGAGGGAGCCAAACATCCTTTCCAGGTGATTACAGACCATAAAAATCTCCAGTACCTCAAAGAAGCCAAAAGACTCTGTCCTCGTCAGGCCCGATGGTCCCTGTTCTTCTCCCGATTCCAATTCTCAATATCTTACCGACCTGGGTCAAAGAACATCCGAGCGGACGCACTGTCCCGAATTTATGATCAGCCAGAAATCATGGAGACCCCAGCCAGAATCCTTCCAGAACAGATCACGGTCTGTCCCATCACCTGGTCCGCTCCTACAGTCGTCGCCACTCCCGAATCCAGGACTCCGCCGGGCTGTCCCCCCAATCGTCGTTTCATTCCTGAAAACCAACGGGTAGATCTGATTCATTCCACCCATACATCTTTGGGCACAGGGCATCCCGGGGCCAACAACACCCTCTCGCTGCTATCCCAACGCTTTTGGTGGCCGCACATGGCGAGGGATGTGAGGAGATACGTTCAAGGCTGTAGAGAGTGCGCTATGTCGAAGAGTCCTCGCCATCTACCTGCAGGTAAACTCCATCCCTTGCCCATCCCGAACCGCCCCTGGTCACACCTAGGAGTTGACTTCATGACAGATCTCCCATCATCTGAAGGTAATACCTGCATTTTAGTCATTGTCGATCGATTTTCCAAATTCTGCCGTTTGATTCCCTTGAAGGGTCTGCCCACAGCCCTAGAAACCGCCGAAACTCTATTCAACCATGTCTTCCGATGCTTTGGGTTACCTGAGGATATAGTCTCGGACCGAGGACCCCAGTTCATCTCCAGACTATGGAAAGCCTTCTTCAGACTCCTAGGTGTGACCGTCAGCCTCTCGTCTGGCTATCATCCACAGACCAACGGCCAGACTGAGAGGAAGATCCAAGAAGTGGGGCGGTTCCTCAGAACATTCTGTCACGGTCATCAAAACTCCTGGAGCCAGTTTCTGGGCTGGGCGGAATACGCCCAGAATTCCCTGCGGCAACCTACCACCGGACTTACGCCATTCCAGTGTATTCTGGGATTCCAACCTCCACTCTTTCCCTGGGATGGCGAACCTTCTGATGTCCCCGCAGTGGATTACTGGTTCCGGGAGAGCGAGAGGGTCTGGGACGATGCTCATCACCATCTCCAGAGGGCAGTTCGCAGAGCCAAGGAGATCTCCGACAAGAGGAGGATTCCAGGTCCCAGCTATGCGCCGGGGCAGAAAGTTTGGCTCTCCACCAGAGACATCCGCTTGCGACTGCCCTCCCGAAAACTTAGTCCCAGATTTGTTGGTCCCTTCACCATCCTGGAGCAGGTCAACCCAGTCACGTTTAAGTTACAGTTACCACCACAATATAGGATCCACCCCACATTCCACGTGTCACTCCTCAAACCCTTTCACGACCCTCTGATTCCCTCCACAGAGCCTGGCCATGAAGAGGAACCTCCTCCCCCACTGATGTCGGAAGTCGGATCCATCTACAAAGTCAAGGACATTCTACAGTCCCGACGTCGTGGTGGTCATCTGGAATATCTAGTCGACTGGGAGGGATACGGTCCGGAGGAAAGATCTTGGGTCCCCAGATCAGATATATTAGACCCCGCACTTATGGAGGAGTTCCACTCCAATCACCCCGAGTTTCCAGCACCTCGTGGACGTGGTAGACCACCACGGCGTCGGAGGTATAGGCCCTCAGGAGCTGGCCCTGGGGAGGGGGGTAATGTCACGGATTGGCCAGGCTCTTCCACCAGCATCACGCAAAGATCACCATCACCTGAGTATTAACCACACACAGCTGCATCCAATCACTTAGTCACTATATAAGCACACACCTCACTTCACTCAGTGTCCGGTCTCGTTCCTACGAAGCGGACTCTGAGTGAACACCTCCTGGTAATCACTAGCACCCTAGATCTCAGTGTATTGTACTTATCTGCTCTCTGTCTCTCCTAGTTCGTCCAGTGTTCCCGGTATCCTGTCTGCCTTGTGTTTATCGTCAGTCTGTCTTCCCCGCAAGCCCTCTGGTGTGTGCATTCGGTTCTCCTCAGTATCAGTCATCCAACCTGCCACAACGGATCGTCAGACCAACCTAACTCCACTCACTTCTCCTCCGTTCTCCTTGTGTGCTCATTTGTTGTTAAATAAACATCGTTGATAATTCACTCACCTCCTTTGTCCGTCTGCTTCCCATAACAGATAGTGCACACCAATAGACTGTAAAAATTCTAGCTGCCCTACTGTTTTTGTTGTTGTTGATTCAATTAAACTTTTCTAGTCATCACAACCTACATCATTTAAACTGCTATTAAAAGGTAAACTTTGTATAACTAAAAAAAAAAAAAAAGTTAAAACCATGGTGGCACTGCTCAGTGCTGTCACCTCAACAAGAAGGTAGTTGGTTCGAGTCCCAACTAGGCCAGTTGGCATTTCTGTGTGGAGTTTGCATGTTCTCCCTATGTTGGTGTGGGTTTCCTCCGGGTGCTCTGGTTTCCCCATAGTCCAAAGACATGCGCTATAGGAGAATTGGATGAACTAAATTGACCAATGTGTATGAGTGGGTGCGTGCATGTTAAACCTGCATAACTTATTAAAATTAAAGTAGAAAAAATTATCATACTTTTCTAGTGTACAGTAAATAGCAGAGATTTTCAGATCCGATCACGTGATCGGAAATCGTGCCCAATCACATGGTTTAAGAACATAACCTCCCAAATATATTTATTTATTTATTTATTTATTTATTTATTTATTTATTTATTTGAAGTCCGAATAATTAGCCCCCCTGAATTATTAGAGCGCCTGTTTATTTATTTTTTTCACCCAATTTCTTCAACACATTTCTAAACATAACAGTTTTAATAATTGATGACAGTAGATAATATTTTACTAGATATTTTTCAAGACACTTCTATACAGCTTAAAGTGACATTTAAAGGCTTAACTAATTAGGTTAACTAGGCAGGTTAGGGTAATTAGGCAAGTTATTGTATAAAGATGGCTTGTTCTGTAGATTATCAAAAAACATTTGCTTAAAGGGGCTAATAATTTTGTATTTAAAATGGTGTTTAAAAAAAAAAATATATATATATATATATATATATATATATATATATATATATATATATAACTGCTTTTATTCTGGCCAAAGTAAAACAAATAAGACTTTCCCCAGAAGAAAAAATATTATCAGGCATACTGTGAAAATTTCCTTGCTCTGCTAAACATCATTTAGGAAATATATATATAAAAATTTTTTTTAACATTTTATTTTTACTATAGGTACATTCCACAACATTAACATTTGTTTTCAATAAAAATCACTTAATTAGATTATACATCTATATCACTTGTTTCGTTTTATGTTATGAATACACTTGTAGCTTAAAGCTACATGTCAAAGATATCATCAATCATAGAAACATTTTGAAACTGAAATAAGTTTATCTAAATATCTTGATGTCACAATTTCCCACCCTGAGAACTGAAAAGCAGCTTTACATTTTCAGTTTCTCCCTGGTGACATCACGAACCTTTCCAGTAAGATTTAGTCGAGCCTGTCTGAACTGAAGTCTGAACATCAGCTTTACTTCCTTATTTGTTGATAACACTGTCAGACGTCAACAAATATTGAGGAGAGGAGTATTGACTTGTGGGGGAGGGTGTTTAATCTACCGAGGCATTAAATCACAAGACAACTACATGCCTCTAGCTATGGAGCTCAGTAGGAGATGGGAGGTCCTCTTATGCATTTCTAAGCAACAAAGGGCCTAGCGCAACACAAGACCAGTCTTGTCCTATGGCTGTGAAACCGAGGTGTTATCATCAGAAGGTTCAGCATTACAGCGGTTGTCTCTTCCGAATCTGGGAATGCGCGTCATGAGGCATTATGAACACAACACCGCAAGCAAAATGTGATACCGAAAGTTGTACAAGCATAAACATTTCATGGAGCCTAAAAGCCCTTCTTGGATAATGATGGGCTTTTAAGGCTGATGGACGTGAGAGGTCAATCACTATGAAAGGGAGGGAAGACAGCACTGGAGCTGAAGTCCACGTTGACAAAGTTTATTATAGTATACCCATTAACAAATAAGCAACATGCTGTGCATTGTGCTGGGTAAAAGCTCTCATAATAGCATAGAATTGCATTCGTAATTATTTGCACAGGAAATATTGATTTGAGTGGACGAGTCATAGTATCGAAGAGCACTTTGAGTGGATGAGTGGCTTTGATAGGGTAATGCGGAACTGGTTTCTCTATAGCAAGATAAGCTACCATCCCCCATGCATTTTTACAGTGCCTCACCCAGCTTTAAACGCTCACCAAACATCTCCAAACATGTTTGTTAAAACCACCTATAACAAGCTCAGAGGGCATTCAAAGGTTCCTCCTTCAAACCGGTTTCCCGGAAAATCTACTATTACACTAAATGCTATCATGTTTACAACAGTTGAAAGGGATCATTCTTGCAAATGCCACTTTTTATGTGTTAGAACTATTAATTATCTTGTAGAATATTCAAACTAGTTCAATGACTATTGATCCTGAAATGAGCCCACAGCAGTAAATGGCACAAAATCAAACTGCAGTTCAACTGACGGCTGGCAGAAGGTTTCTTTTTGAACATAAACAGTACTGCGTAATCATTAACCCAGAACTCAGTTGCTGACCTTGTAGCACATGGCTGTGTACAGCATTAACCAGTGTTAATGATTCCACACTGAAACTATTCGTAAATGGATATAAAAATCAGTGGGACAGTAAGTCAACTAAAAAAAAACCTCTTCTTCAAATGCAATGGTTTAGCCTAAAAAGGGTTTAAAATATACTTTGCTTTTTATATTGCAATACAAACTTTTTAATCATGATATATTTAATATTTTTAAAATCAAAATGTTTTAAACGTCAATGTAAACATTTTAGTCAAATTTAACATTTCAGACTTTCTTAAAAGGATCATCAATCGAAAAATAAAGTCTTGTCAAAAATATTCACCTTCCACTTGTTCCCAAACAATTTAATCTCTTTCCTTTGTGAAACTCAAAAAAAGATATTTTGAAGAATGCTGGTTATTCCAGAACGTTGACAGGATCTGAGAACTTCATTATAGTCCTATTTCATTTATTCATTAATTTTCTTTCGGCTTAGTCCCTTGTTTTTTTAGGGGTCACCACAGTGGAATGAACCGCCAACTTATCCAGCACATGTTTTACTTGCCCTTCCACCAGAAACCCAGAACTGGGAAACACCCATACATACTCATTTACACATACACTTTGGCCACTATATATATATATATATATATATATATATATATATATATATATATATATATATATATATAATAATAATACCTGCGAGTGATTATTAAGTGCTTCTGACATCTGATCCTGTCAGAAACTAACAAGTGCAAAAGTGAATCATGAAAAAAAAGGAGAAGCTGGAAAAAAAACTAAGGAGCAAAGGATTCTTTCAGCATCTAAAAAAACATGAACAAACTGCCATGTTTAACTATTATCATCAGCGGTTACATGTGCCAGCAAAGATTAAATATACAGTTGAAAGTCTTGCATTGACTGGGCTATATTTAGTGTTGTTTTTGAACCCAAATAAGGGCTAAATGCACGCTGCGTGTAGTTTCTGTAATTGATAACATATCGGAGACTGTAAGGGGCTGTACGTGTTCATATTCAGAATCAGAATCAGTTTTATTGCCAAGTGTGCTTCACACACACAAGTAATTTGTTTTGGCTACAGAAGCTTTCAGTGTACATAAGTGACAAGTGACAACACAAAATAAATACGAGAAAAAATTATATAATCACAGTTATAATCAAATCATGCTCATTGAAAAGTGATAAACATTTATACAGATATAGAAAGCATGTTTTGTGAGAAGTGCTTTTCATATGATACATGAATGACCCGTACAGCTTTACTGTAGACATTTCCTCAAGTGAAAATGACGTCGTCTGAAACTTTGTCGTACATTACGCCCACCAAAAGAGTGCCATTGGTACCCCTTTAGCAGTGGAAATGCAAGCCTGACAAAAGTGACCCGTACTGACCCCTACTATACTGTACTGTACCACTCCGTGGAAATGAGCCACTCTAGGGCATGTCTTTATACTGTAGGGGAAACCAGAGCACCAGAAGGAAGCCCACGCCAACACGGAGAACATGGAAACTCCTCACAAAAATGACAACTGCTCCAGCTGAGACTTGAATCAGCGACCTTCTTGCTGTGAGGTGACAGTGCTAACAACTGAGCCACCATGTCGCCGCATAGTCCTATTTCCTAAATCTTATTTACCTGCGTACACAACTTAAAAATCTAAAACATTAAATGCATTTCTATGTTTAATTGTGCTTTTAAAAGATAAAGTATTCCCTATACAGTATTGGTAGAGCTAAAGAACACCATAATGTCACTCTTTCAACAGCAATTAATATGCGCATCGTTAAAAATTTACATCTGAAAACAATCAAAACACATCATTGTAAAAAGCATTTTGTTGCTAAAGTGAATAAACCAGTAGTGTCTTGGAACTGTTGACATCATTTTAATAATTGTGCACAAAATACATTTGCTTAATTTTAAGGCAACAGGTTTACTCAATTCTTTTTTTTAAGTCAATATTGCTTTTTACAGGTGTATTGACCTTATTCTTCAATGCTGAAGTGCACTTGTTTTTGTGATTGTTTTAGAACTTATGCCTATGAAATTACTAGGAATAATAAACAGCAGAAAATGGTCAAACTACTTGCTCTACAAGCAAATGTGTTCATGACAATAAATAAAGTAGAATAACACAGTAAAAAAATATCAGTTTACAACAAGCAGAAAAACGAGCTGTTTTAAATGTCTAAATATCAATAGAAGTAAATAAGACTGGAAGTGCTCGGCCAAAAAAAAAAAAAAAAAAAAATTCCAATGGCTGCTCCTGCTTGTATAAAAAGAATAAGAATAAGGTCAATATTTTGATTTAATGCCATGGCCTAAAATTTAAATCATGCACACACAGAAGTGATAATGAGGAACACAAATTAAAATTCAAGGTTCCTCTTGCAATATGCTCCAAATAAATAATTACCAAATAGAGAACACTTCTCACGCTTTACCACTCAGATCTTGGTGTGGGAATGGTATGCAGGCCTTGGTCACATTCTGCTACGAGTGTTTTCTCCTACAATATTTGTCCTCTGGTGCTTATCAGACGCAGATAAGCCGACTCCAAACAAATGATTACCGAAATATTCATTGTCATTTCTTCCTAGGTGCTTAGATAAAATGTCAAACCTCCCCCATTGCTTCCTAAAACCTAAATATGTACATAAAATTAATATAAAATACATCCTTGTATCTAAATCAAAACGTTGCCTTGTACTAAAACTTTTTTAATGGCCAGTAAATGCCACATACATTTTAACAGTTCACTACTGTGAAATGCACTGCATTGTGGGTAATTTTAAAACTTTTACTAAATTCTACTAAATTTTTCTTTAATGTTAAATATAATTAGAATATTAAGTAAAAATCATATTCCATGTAGACATTTTGTAAATGTCCACCAATAAATATTCATTTATTCATTCGTTGATTTTCAGCTTAATCCCTTTATTAAATCACCACAGTGGAACTTATCCAACTTATCCACCATATATTACTGTAAAATTTAATTGCGGTAGGACCCTGCTACTGTAAAACACCTTCAGGAGGTGTGTTACTGTAAAGAGAGAGTTAGCATACAATAAATGTAATACAATAAAATAAAAAACACAATAAAATGTCTTACAGTGTAGGTGACCCTGGATCACAAAACCATGTCTTATGTTGCATGAGTATATTTGTGGGAATAACCAATAATAGAATGTATAGGTTAACTATGGGTGAATTATTTAACCCATGCAAGAGCCTTAGGAAGTCTTCATTTTTCTTTAATGTCAAATATAATTAGATTATTAAGTAAAGATCATGTTCTGTGTAGACATTTTATACATTTTCAACCATATATTAATATCAAAAATTAATTTGGACTGCTTTAAAAGGAGATTTGTACACACATACATACATACATACATACAAACATACACTCTAAAAATGCTGAATAATATGGACAAATCCAACAGTTGATTACAAAAAATTACATTTCACTAAAATGTAATATAATAAAATAACCCAAGATTGGGTTTTCCCACATTTGGCCTAACATTTTTTTTAGTGAGATGTAATGCAAAGTGCATCACACCCAAGTCTCAAAATTAAAGTTTCAGTAACATTTTGCAACTGTAATGTCAAAAAATAGGCTAAATGTTCCATCATCCAGTGTGACACATACACACTAAAACCACTGGCGTAAAGTAACTAATTACAAATACTCAAATTACTGTAATTGAGTAGTTTTCTTAGAAATTGCAATTTACTAAGTAGTTTTAAAAATGTGTACTTTTACTTTCCCTTGAGTACATTTTTAGTGCAATATTGGTACTTTTAGTCCACTACTTTCTTTTTCTTGTATATGAGGATTAGAAAAATCAGTCCTGTGATTCCTGTCAAATAAAAAAAAATCGCAAAGAGAGAGAGAAAAAAAAAAAACGCATCAATCTTAAGACATGGGTGATTTATAATTGCAGCAAACTGTTTGGAAGCATTAAAAGTGTCCAGAAGGATGTCCAAAATCTTTACACGCATTGACCCAGAGACTGTTTATATGCATGTCACTGATGAGAAGATGACGGATGTTTACTGTATGAAGACCGAAATGGCCTTAAACACCCTGCAGGCACAAGATGCTAACATGACCTCAGATTGACGTTGTACCCCAACGCCATGGGGACATTGCATCTTGTTTGGAAATGAAAATCGGGTTTACGGCAGAACTCAACATCTGGCCAACGTCGATGTCCAACCTAAAACCAACCAAATATCAATGTCTAACAATGTTACAGCTTGGCGTTGTGTGGACGTTACCACTATGACATCTATCAGATGTTGGATTTTGGTTGTCATACCTAAATGTCAGTATTTGATGTCAATATGACGTTGGTTTATGATGTTGGCTCGACGTTGGATTTGTCACTTTCTAACAACCTAAAATCAACTAAATATCAACGTAATTTGACATCATTATAGGACATCAAAATAACATTGTCCTTAGATGCTGGCTAGACATTGAATTTTGGTCACCTGACATCACAACCTAAATCTAACCTAAAATTGACATCTTATGACATTCTGTACCTGCTAGGCAATAACTAGATGCATTACAGAATGTAACATTTACACACACATGCAGATACTTTTACTCTACTTGCATTACATTTTAGGCAAGTAATGGTACTTTTACTTAAGTATGATTTTTCAGTACTCTTTCCACCGCTGCTAAAAACCATTGGTTAAAAATAACCTATTTTGGGGTTCAAACCCAACCACGAGTTATGTTTACTCAGCAGTTGGTTTGATTAATATGACAGAGACGGTTGATTTATGTTGATTTATTTATACTTCACACGTAATTTCACATTTCTAGTTTGCCTTAAATACTGTCAAAATGTTCAATCCACATCAATCAACTGTTTACATACACTAAATCAATGGTCTCAAACTCCTGGAGGGCCACATCGCTGCACAGTTTAGCTCCAGCCACCTCCAACTCATTCATTCATTTTCTTTTCGGCTTAGTACCTTTTATAAACTGGGGTTGCCACAGCGGAATGAACCGCCAACGCAGCCGATGCCCTTCCAGCCGCAACCCATCACTGGGAAACATCCATACATTCACACACACACACACACACACACACACACACACACACACACACTACAGTCAATTTTAGCATAGCCAATTCACCTAAACCATGTCTTTGGACTTGTGGGGTAAAGCCGAGCACCCGAAGGAAAGCCATGCAAACACAGGTAGAACATGCAAACTCCACACAGAAACGCCAACTGACCCAGCCGAGGCTTGCTGTGAGGCGAACGTTCCACCCACTGCGCCACCACATTGCCCTCCCCTCCAACTCACACCAGCTTAATAGTCTCTAGTTGTCTTAAACACCTTGATTAGTTGGACCAGCTGTGTTTGATTAGGGTTGGACCAAACTGTGCAGAGCTGCAGCCCTTCAGGAATTGAGTTTGAGACCTATGCTCTAAATGGTTGTTTGTCTATATTTGACCCTATGTTGGATGACACCAACCCAGCATTTATTTAGATGTTTTTGTGCAAATAGCATCATCTACAATTAAACTAATTGACCATTTCAACAGTAAATGGTACAATTTTAACAAGTATTAATGACCCAAATATACAACTCATGCCAGTGTGGTGTAATTCTGAACCGAAGCTGCTGTTAGATAAATAGCCACTCTGTTGCTCAAATTTGAATGTGAATCCTTTGTAATTTGCACACAAACAAACACTACACTGTACAGAGTTAGATTACAGTTGACGTCATGCTTCAAAGTCAAAGAGTCTCTATGACGAAAAGACATTAAAGCCAACTTTGATGGAAAAACAAGAACTGATAGCAATTAGTTCAACTGCTGTCCATTTCTCCGAGGATGAAGAACACAATGTGTTCCTTTGTAAGGGTTCATGTATACTAAAAAAGTCAGCTAAATATCGTTCATGTTTTTGAGTTTTGTGAGAAAAACCAAACTCTCACAGTTAGACAGTTCTGCAACCCAACTAATATTGTGTCATGCAGGAAAAAAAAAAAAACAGGCCATTGAATTTTCTCCTGAAAAATAAAAAGGTTCATTCTACTAAATGCTGGATTGTTTATTCCCAAAACTAGGTTGAAATAACCCAGTGTTTTTACAGTGTTGTATGTGTATTTTGGTATTGTGCAAAAGTTGTAATTATGTCTTTTCAACTAAACATCCATAGTTAAAAGGTAAAAAAATAAAGTATTATCTGTCATCATTTACTTGTTCAAAATCTATTTAAGTTTCTTTCTTGTTGAACACTTTCTTGTTGATCTGAGAAATGATGGTTACTGGGACCCTCCGATTTCCATAGTAATTTTTGTTCTTGCTATGAAAGTCAGTGGGTCCCAGCATTCTTCAGATCAACAAGAAATTGTTCGAGAAAGAAACTCAAATAGATTAACAAGTGAAGGGTGAATAAATGATGACAGATAATATTTTTTTTTGGGGGGGTCAACTATTCCTTTAACTATGGAGGTTACGTTAAAAATACATATAATTGCAGATTTTCCACACTACAAAAATACAAATAGATTAGATTCAACTTTTTTTGTCATTACACATGTACAAGTACAAGGCAACGAAATGCAGTTTCGGTCTAACCAGCAGTGCAATAGCAGCAAGTGCAGGATACAGGTATAAGTTATAAAGTGCAGGTTTAGAAAAACTATGGTAATATTTACAGATGGATGTACTATGAACATTATATACAGGTTGTATTAGCTATGAATAGATTTACAATAAATGAATATATGTACAATGCTATTAATAATCAGGAGTGGCAGATAGATAAACAATTACAAATGTCCATGTGCAGTGGGTATGTACAGTTCAGATAAGTGAATCAGTGCAATGTAGTGCAATGAATATGTGCAAATGTTAAATAGTGCAGTGATTGTGAGGAGTATAAGTTAGAGGAGTGTGAGGGGTGTATTAGGGGGGGGCAAAATAGTCAGTGAGGAGCAGAGTTCAAAAGGGAGACAGCTTTGGGGAAAAAGCTGTTCCTCAGTCTGCTGGTTTTTGTCCAGGGGAGCCTGAAGCGCCTGCCGGAAGGCAGGAGAGAAAACAGTCTGTGAGCAGGGTGAGAGGTGTCCTTAAGAATACTGCGTGCTCTGTGCAGACAGCGTTTCTTCTGGATGTCCTCAATGGCTGGCAGTGTAGTCCCTGTGATGCATTGGGCAGTTTTCACCACCCCTGCAGTGCCTTACGCTCAGCCACAGAGCAGCTTCCATACCAGACTGTGACGCAGTTGGTCAGGATGCTTTCTATTGTGCAGCGGTAGAAGTTCACCAAGACAGCTGATGAAAGCTGGTTCTTCTTAAGTTGCAAGAAGTTGCAAGAAGAATAGGCGCTGGTGAGCCTTCTTGACCAGGCTGGAGGTGTTGGTGGTCCAGGAAAGGTCCTTTGAGATGTGGGTCCCCAGGAACTTGAAGGATGAGACAGGCTCAACGGCCATCCAATTAATGTGGATGGGATCATGTGAGCCTGTTCATCCCTTCCTGAAGTCCACAATGAGCTCCTTGGTCTTGTTGGTGTTAAGGAGCAGATTATTGTCGGTGCACCAAGTGGCCAGATGCTGTATCAATGGACACCACATCTTCTGTGCTCCTGTTGCCATGGTAGGCAAACTGATGTGGGTCCAGTGTGGATGGCAGAGAGTCTTTGAGATGTGCCAGGACCAACCGCTCGAAGCACTTCATGATGATGGGTGTGAGTGCTACAGGGCGGTAGTCATTCAGGCATGTTGGGCTGGAGTGTTTGGGCACCGGCACAATACAACACTGTAAAAAGATGCCAGGTTATTTCAATAATGAACATTTTTATTTTTCAGGATGAAAACCAATGGCCTGTTTGTTCTGACACAATATTAGATTTTCTTCTTTGTTTTTTTTTATTTAATTTTATTTTTATTTTTTAAAATCAGACAGAGTTTTGTGTTCAACAAAAGAAAGAAACTCAAAAGGTTTAAATCATAAGGGAGAGTAAGTATTTTTTGTCTTAAGTAAATAAGCAATTTTCATTTTAGGTGTTAACTATCCCTCTAATGACCTTACCCTGACAAAAACAAAAGATACCGAGAACCATTTTCATATGACAAACAATTAAAACGATAACCAGCGAGTCAAAACACAGTATTGTTTACAAAAATAGAAAAAAATCCCAAAATGACCCAGGGAGCCTTTCTCTTTGTAACCCAGACTCATTTTTACTGACATAATACTTGCATACAAGTGGTATTGCGATCACACTGGGAACTCATGATCAAACTAATGTTGTGAACTCTTTGGTAGCTTGAGGGATCCAAACTGAGCATGCCGTTGTCTATTCTCTCACCCACAATTAGTTATGGAGAGCTGGGTAATCTGTTCAATTATTAAATGTATAATATAACACAAAGCAAGTATTATATGTCAAGTTAGGGAGGTTATTGTTGTGGCATTGAGGAAGGGGACCAGATAACTCTATCACTAATCTTGAAGTCAGCCATGCAGGGTCAGAAGAAATTCCAGTAAAATGAGTAAACTACTATAGAACTTGTGCAACATGACTTACTGAAAACTAAGCTGAAATGATGAGATCACAAGAGATCACAAGAGCACATCAACTGGATTCATTGCAAACAAAATGCATTAGTGTGATGTACAGTAAAGTAGATGACAAAACACAAGGTAGGCTATTTCATTGTTTATGTCTTGAATGCTAATATGTTTCTCTGTGTTTTTTTCACTTTTATCATGTGTTTTTCCCTCTATGTTTAATGTATTGTTATATTGTATTTTGATCAATAATAAGTAAATGATTTTGGAAAACTAGTTTTAACTCACCAGCCGATGTGTAATCTCTTTCTCATTTCAATATCAGTTGCAGACAGAGGGCGGGAGGGGATTTTTCACTCTTAAAGGTAGCTAGCTATGAATGAAGTTTTACAGTCTTTATTTCAGATAGATGAGCAAATCGGTCTCGACTTGTACAGAACTGACAAAGTTTCCAATTTTTACATGTAGTTCACTTATTAGGGGATTTTTAAAGTCAAAAACTTTTTCACCTGTGTTTTATAGGAGTGTCTAAACACGCGAGCATAACCATATTTGGAAATGGTAATTACCGGATGGGCGAGGTCACCTGGTTTCGTCAGTTCCTAAGACTCTCTCTACCTGCTGAAGACCATTTCCTCAAGTTCGCGGCTGAGAGTACGTTGGAAGGAAGAGCTGCGATTTATTTAACACACTCGAGGGATTACAACACTAAAGGATTTGACTTTTAGCGAGTCGAATGGCTTGTGTAACGACTGTGCGGTTTGGAGTTATCGTTTTTCTTTTTCAGGTAAGACTTTTTTTTTTCCTCTCTCGGGCGTCGAGCTCATGACCGAGACTCGTCGAGGACAATGAAGGCTTGGGTTTGTTTTAAACCGCTTTTATTTGTTATAGGTCTTTTCGAGTGGATATACGCATTTGTCGACATGTATACCTGGGTTTGAGTTGGAGGAATTTGTTTTTAAAGTGCACCAAGATCACCTTCACAGTGGGAAAAGACTAGGAAAAGGTAGGCTGTTTTCGGTAATTTCAGTAAAATGCTGAAACAAATGTGTTAAATTACCTTAAATCTTATTAGAGGACAGGAGGTGTTCTGATATCGATTTTCGAGAATGCTAATATTTGCGTTAGTTTTTTTGGCTCCAGTTTCCGCCAAAGGCCATGACTGTGTTTAAAACTGCATGCCAAGTACGTACTTTAATTTACTCCAGTCACTAAAAGTAAGTTACCTTCTAAACTGTATGGATTATAGTTTGTTGGTTGTGTTGTCATTCTGATGCTTTCTGCCTACGGGTTTAATTTAGATTTACTACTTTTGCCACATACGTTACTGTTTAATGTTACCGTGTAAGTATGCAATCTCGGATGTAGCCCATGTTGTCAAAATTGAGTTGGTTTTATATTCACAGCTTAGGACGTGTTCCCTAATACAGTTTCGGAATATAATTATTTGCCAATACTAAATAGTCAAATAATATTAGCAGCTAATGACTATCAAAGTAAACATTGTTCACAGTCAAATGAATAGTGCTAATGTTGCCTTGAAGTCATATTTATGTTTGATTTCATACCGAATATTCAAAGTATCATAATAAATAATTAAAGGAGCATGTCACAACTTGTCATTAAATGAATGTGCGGATATAAAACCAACCTTACCTAAATCAAAAAAGACATCTTCCATTACAGTTTATTAAACTTATATTTTAGGCTTGAAAAGGCCAAGCTAGCCCACTTATTTACAAATATGTTTTAAGTATCTCTGAGTTTTGTGTAAAGGTGCACATAGTATGTTTTTTTTTTTTTTTGTGAGTGAAGTTTTTCCTTATTATAATATTATTGTTATTATTATTATTATTATTAATATTATTATTATTATTATTAATACGGGGTGAATCCCACCATTTTTTTTGTAAACTACAAATGTTTTCATGTCAGTATGTGAGATCAGGTGTTAAAGGAATATATGACAAATCATGCTTCAGTAAGCTTGTGTAGTTATTGTGAGAATTATTTGATGATGCAGTAAACTATACAATGTTTAAAATATAGTTAAATATAAGGTAACTTAATAATTTTAAAACGTTTTAAATATAATAGTTAAATCATTAAGCCAGTCTTTAGTGCAGTAGGACTTTTTTTTTTTCCAGAAATCATTAAAATATGACTTGCTGTTAGCATCACATTTTCTTGGTACTCGATCATTATTCAAGTTTTGTGAAAGTTGATGTTTTTATTTGTCAGTATGTGAGATCAGGTGTTAAAGGAATATATCTGATAAATCATGCTTCAGTAAGCCTTTATAGGTGTTGTGAAATTTGTCTGATTCAGATGATCTCACCCTGTGAGTTTCTGTGGGTGTGGGATCAGGAGATAAGGGTCCGCATACGAGTCAAGATAATCACTTTCATTTTTGTTTAATTTTATTTTTTAGTGCCCTGTTAATATTGCCCACAGTGATTTGAGTGTAAACATTTCTTGTTTTTTTTGTTCTGCAAGTTGTTTTCCCCTTACTCCAGTACTTTCCATGAAACACTGATCCCAGTCAAAGCTTTTATACAATTATAGTTTCGATTGTATGCTGTCATGCTATAACATGATTCATAAACATTGCTTATGTAGTGATTGTAAATATCTTATGATCTGGAAAATGTAATTGTACTGGTTTAGCCTTTAACAACTTTTTTTTTCTTTCTACTACAGAGTAATAGTTAAGTTTTTTTTGGCTGTGGTTTAAAAGCTTTTATATAAATATATTTTCCTTTTCTTTCATCGCTTTAGTTTCATGTTACAATTGATTTGTATTGGAACGTCTTGGAGGAAGCATCCTTTCAGTGTCCCATTATTAGTGGCCTTTTCCTAGGAGCTGATTGGTTTCACCACATCCGTTTAGACCCTCTAATGGATATCAGCACTAAAGCCATTGCAAACCTCTGTAGTGTTTGTTAAATGTATTCTGCCACTGTAGTTTAGTTTTGTTAGAACAGTTAACTCGCAGATTTTAATGAGCATCTATTAGTGTGATGTAGGTTTGATAGAATAAAAGTTTAGTAACAGATGAGAATTAAATATAATTGTGAAGTCTATACCACTGCAATCGCTAAACTAACAATAAATTAACACTTCTCAAGTTGTGTTCTCAAGTCATCATTTAAACCGTTAAATTGCCTTCCTAAGCAGAGCAATGAACATGTTTTTAATAGATTTCCCCCCCCTCCCCCCACAGTGACTTTCAATAACTGTGATGGAAGAACAAGAACACTTTTTCAGTCTGTTGACAAGCGGTTTGGGATAAACACTGATGGAACTGTTACGCTGAAGAGACAAGTGACGCTTCATGAGGGCCACAAGGTGTTTTCTGTGCATGCCTGGGACTCCAGTGGCATGAAGCACACAGCATCTGTCAGAGTCGAGCGCGTCCCTGCACAGGTACTTGAGGTTTCTTTAAGAATATCTTGTGCAATGCAGTGAAGTACAAGCCTGACCCCTACTGGACATTTCAGTTTGAGTTTTTAACCTTATTTAATATTTCTAAAAGGTATATAAATGTGATATTTGTTTTAAAATGGTAGGTAGCTAAATTAAAAAAAAATAAATACCATGTTTATATTTAAATGTCTTCTATTGCTGTGCGTGTGTGTGCGCGTGCGTGCGTGTCTGTGCGTGTCTGTGTGTGTGTCATCATATAAAAAAGGATGGGGGAATCCTTAGGTTATAATTTGAACTTTATCTAAACTTCAACACTGTTCTAATTCTTCTGTAGTCCATTTCATTGTAAAATGTACAACTATGTATTTTCATTTGTGCGTATTTGGTATCAAAAGTTTGGAACGGTACAACTATATTTAGTTTTTAAAGCATTTATTTAGATAGAATTATTTGATAATGCAATCAACTATACAATGTTTAAAATATTGTTACAATTGAAGATAACTTCTCTTAGTTGTAATTTTTAAAAGGTTTTAAATGTAATTAAGTCTTTAGTGCAGCATGATTAATTTTTTTTTCCAGAAATCCTTATGACTTACTGTTAGCTTCACATTTTATTGTTACTCAGTCATTATTCAAGTTTTTTGGGAGTTGATTTTTATTTATTTAACTTTTTAGGATTTAATTTTTTTTTTAATGGCTGTTTATTTGAAGTGAATATTTATGAATTTACCAAATAATGGAAACCTAGGGCATGGCTGAATAATAAGAGTAAAGTAGGGCTGCAACTAACAATTGTTTTAATAATCTATTAATCTGTTGATTGATTATTTTTATTTTTTTTATTTATTTATTTTTTCCGGTAAATTGGATTAAAAAAAAAAGTCATTAATTTCCAGCTTATTCAAAAACAGAACTAAAACCTTTAGTGCACAAACATGTTGTCCTTGAACATCTCTGAGTGGTTATGATGATGATGAAGATAATAATAATAAAATAAGAAACTAACTTCGTAGTGCTGTCCGTTTTTCAATACAAATATCTAAAAAAAACAAAACGTTCGAATCAAGATGCATACTAAATGCATGAAACAGCATAAAATCCTACCTCAAAATAAAGTGTTTGCTTAAAACAAGCAAAAAATAATTTGTCAATGGGGTATTCTTAATGAGATATAATCTCAAACAGACGTTTTAAGCATCACTTAATTTTCTCATGCCATTTTTCTTGTCTAGTCTTGATTTATGATTTTTAGATGTTTGGACTGGAAACTAGATGAAATTACTAATTAAAAGCTTTTTGCACGTGACAACTGATGGAAAAATTGATGACCTAAAAAAGATGAGTGAATAAAAACGTGTCTTATCTTGCAATGCAAAATAACTCGACCATCGCTGCTTTACTACTGTTATTAACCCTTTCACTGGTGAGTTTAAAAGATTCTATCTGGCCCTGGGAGTGAGTTTTTTGTTCAGTTTTCGATCAGGATTTCAGAATGCTCACCCTTAATTTTTCTGTGGCGACTCATGTTTGTCAAGTGATACACTGCAGATATATTCCCAATGCTTCTCCGTTTTAATACAAAATATTCACACGCTCTCTCATCATGTCATCAACTACCTGATATTCCAATTCACAAAAACGTGTAAGTGAGTGTTTTTTGTTGTTTTGAAAGATGTATAAATGATCTTGATCTATAACGTGAGATGGGCGTCACCATATTTACTTGCTGTGCGTATGCCTCATTCATAAAAGCAGAAAACGCATGATTCAGCACGTAAATTCATAAGTTACTCCCAAAATACATACATGCAAACAAGCTGGCCAGCTGGGAGAATAGTTTAAACTTTTGTTACTTTCATTTTGTGTATCTGATATGAATACACACCTGCAAATTGTCTTTGAATAGATTGTTAGACTTCCATAGAGTTTCTTGTGTGTTTTTCTAAATGTTTTGTTGTACTAGTATTTGTGTGTATTTACATGTCTAAAACATAAGCATTAGGTGGTTAAAAACACTGCATAATTGTGATATGACACCTCTCTCTCTGGCTCTGTGCCAGCCAACGCACCAGAGCTCAGTTTGAATTTTCACATCATGCTGCTTTTGTTTACTTAGTGAGAAATGCTTCCACACCTTGGATGACTAGGGTCACACAGATTTTTCAGCCTTCGCAATGTATCTTTTCTCAAATGTTACCTCCGCACTTTTTTTTGTTGTTGTTGTTGCTACGTCCTGTCTGAGGCGCCAAACTCTCCTGGTATCAATGCGCAACAGAGGCAGACTGTTAACGCTGCTTTACGCTCAACTAAAGTTATTTTTAATAGTCAAACGTCTCTGCGTCGCGATGAATCGATTGTGAAATTCGTTGTCAACACTTTTAGTAATTGATTTTAATCTATTTAATCGATTTGTTGTTGCAGCCCTAGAGTAAAGTACATGGAAATGGCATAGCGTAAGCCTCAAACAGTATTGTTTTCTTGTTCTCATCCTAACAAATCTTTTGAGTGAAAAATCAGACCAACTGCAACAAAATGGACTTGTTGCAAATAGGATCACTAATGTAAGTCCCAGTAGTGTTGCATGATAAACAGATACTAAAAGTATCGTCATGACTTGGCTCTCAAACTGATACGATTCTGCATTTTTTATTAATTTTTAGTACCAATACTTTTGAGTGACAGCTGTAGCTGCGAGTGCTCCTCAATCGGGCTCAGTGTGGGGGCCACATGCTACTACGACAAACTGAGTGTGTGGCTGCGTCCAGAAATCGCATACAACCTAGGCTACATGCCTACTATTTGGATATCAGAATGATTAAACCTATTGAATCAATGCACTGTCACTGTTAATTATACTGTGTGTCTGGGTGTGTTATGTCACTTTGGCCTTTTACTGTCTTAGGTGGACTCTCCCGCTGATGATCTGGATCTGACTAAAAGAAAAAGAGTAAAGAGAGGTTGGATTATTCCTCCAATCAATGTAGCTGAGAATAGCAAAGGTCCATTCCCAATGAGGCTGGTCCAGGTCAGTGACCGTTAGGAATGAACCGTTTAAAATGAAATTGAGAAAATTAAGATTTGTCTGTTTTTGACTGTTTTTCTGATTGGTCTCTGCATTTAGATAAAGTCGGATTATGCTTCTGAAACTCGGTTGGCATACAGGATCACTGGTGAAGGGGCTGATCAAGACCCTAGGGGGATTTTCACGATAGACAGACTATCAGGGTGGGTCAGTGTGACTCAGCAACTTGACAGAGAAAAAAAAGCTTCATACAATGTAAGCTGATAAGATTATTATTGTTGTTGTTATAGTTATATAGGAGTATAAAAATAATAATAAACCTCTCCGATATTTCCTATCATGCCCCTATTATGTTTTTAGCTTGTAGCTAATGCAAATGGAGTGGACGTGGATATCCAAGAAAAGCCAATGAGCATCACTGTAACCGTGACGGACCAAAATGATAATAAGCCTATGTTTACTCAAAACCCTTTCAATGGAAATGTTCCTGAAGCTTTGGAAAAGGGTAGGTGGATGGCCCTTTTTTTTTGGTCCTGAAATTACTTTCAAGATTCTCATAAAAGGAGTTGTTGTTGTTGTTATTTTTTCTGTATTATGACCACAGTAAGATGGCCCTTGTAAATTGCATATCTCTGATTTTTGGTTCGGGAATGTTTATATTGTTTAATGTGCACATCAGAGTGATTTATCAGTGCCTGAAAAATTTGGTTTTCAAAATTTCTACATGCAGGATAAAGAGTTAACGCAAAAATGAAAATGCGCACTCAAGTGGTTCCAAACCTTTGACTATCTTTATTTGGTTGAACACTAAAGAAATATTTTCTTTTATGGTAAGAAAAACAAATATTATGAAAGTCACTTACAGGTTTCCACCTTTCTTCAAAAATTAAAATATCTTTAGTGTTCAGAAGAAGAAAGTAAAACCAGTTTTGAATAGGTGGAGGATGTGAATTGTGACTATTTTGAATAAACAATACCTTTATCCAAATATTGTTCAATATTCTTGCATGCAGTTTAGTAAATAATAAAGGAATAATTCACATAAAATGTACTATTCTTTAGGTGGTTCTAAACATCAATTTCTTCAGTTGAACTCAGTTAAAAGATATTTTAAAGAATGTTGGAAACTAGTTGCTGTTGACATCCATAATTGTGGGGGAAAATACAATGGAAGTCAGTTGCTACCAGTACAGTGGACAAGTCAAATTTAAAGTAGAATTGGGTAATTCTAAAGTCTGTATTTGTTTTGTGTGCTGAAGTGAAATTTAAAAAAAAAAAAATTTCCCCTCCCCTTTTTTTTTTTTTTCCCTCCAACTCTTCACTTAGTTGGTCAAATGCCTGCTAAATATTCTTTACTCTCTCGCCAAAGGTGAAGTGTTTATGACGGTCACAGCCACTGATGCAGATGATAAAGAAAACACTGAGAATGCTGATGTCAGTTATGCCATTATCAGCCAAGATCCACCATCCCCAAAACCAAACATGTTTGCTATTAATCCTGTAAGTGGGGGGATTTCTGTGCTGGAAAAAGGCCTGGACAGAGAGGTGAGGAATGCTTTTTGATGACTCCCAGAGCAGTTGTTGAATTTATGCTAACAAGCTCATTCATCTTCCTCTTTCAGCAATGGTTCAGATATACTTTGGTTATTACAGCTACTGACATGAAAGGAGAGGGTTTGTCAACCACTGGCACAGCAGTTATTACTGTTACTGACAGCAATGATAACGCACCTCTGTTTGAGCAATCCTCGGTAATGTATTTATTTTTTTTTTTTTTAGGATTCTATAACTAAAATTAGCGAATTATATTTGTTTAACTCTCATACTGTATATTTCCTTGTTTTAGTACACTGTATCTGTCCCAGAGAATCAAGTAGGGGCTGAAGTGGCCAAACTTCCAGTTACTGATGGAGATGAACCTGAATCAACAGCCTGGTCAACCAAGTATCGGATCATTGGTGGTGACAAGGGTGGGTTTTTCAATGTCAGCACTGGACCCAGCCGTCTAGAGGGCATCATCACCACTGTAAAGGTATTGTGTGTTACTAGTGTCTGCCCAGGCAGTTGTTTGAGATTGTATACATGTAAAAGGTGAAATATTATTATTATTATTATTATTATTATTATTATTATTATTATTATATATTTTTTTCTCCCCTTTTAGCCCCTGGACTATGAAAAGACCAAGCAGTACATTCTGTCTGTGATTGTTGAGAACGATGATAAGTTTGTTGGTCCTTTGCCTACTTCAACTGCCACAGTCACTGTGAATGTAGCAGATGTGAATGAGCCGCCTGAGTTTAATCCAAAGGAGAAGTTTATTTCCAAACCTGAAAATGTACCAGTTGGTAGTAATTTGCTCACTTACACAGCCACTGATCCAGACACTGAAAAAAAGCAGAATATAATGTAAGTGATTTCTTGTATATTGAAAATTTCTGTGTAGATTTGAATCTTAATAGAATCTGTGCCTTCAGTTGTGTCTTCTTTTCCCTGTGACACTAAATGTTAGACAACCTTACAAGCACTACTAATTGCGTAGCAGCCTGATAACATCAAGTCTTTTCCAGTAGAGCTGCGTTTACATTACAAATCTGACATTGTGATATTGTTTATCTTTTATTTTTTGCAATACATGTTGCGATATGAATATAATTTCACCAATTGGCTTGGAGCTTTGTTTGGAAAGAACTCATTGATTTTAGATTAATTGGGGTGACTCTGTTGTGGAATTGTGCATAAAAATAAACAAATTACAAGTCTAAATCAATACAATTGACCAAAGGAAGTAAATAAACAGTGTTTTATTGTTTCTTTGTGAGTCTAACAGTATTCAGGTTAAGATAATTAAATGTAAAAATAACACTGCTTAGTTCTCGCTCAACATTTATCCTGAATGTTTTGGGTCCTTACAGTTATAAAATTGGCAATGATCCTGCTGGCTGGCTCAGTATAACAGACGCTGGGCAGATTCAAGTCAAGAACCTTATGGATCGAGAATCTTCCTATGTCAAAGATGGCAAATACAAAGCTCTCATTTTGGCTTTGGATAATGATGGTAGAGTATTTTATTTTTCTTAAAGTTCCTGTCTAAATTTTTATTTATTTATTTTCTAATCTTTAAACAAATGTTGTTTGCAGTTGACTCTCCAGCAACTGGCACAGGAACCCTGGTAATTGAGCTGCAGGATGTAAATGACAACGCTCCTGTTATTAACGAAAGGACCATACGATTGTGCAATCGTGAATCAGGCCCAGTGCTTCTCTCTATAACGGACAACGATGGACCTCCTTTTGCTGGTCCCTTCAGGGTTGAGCCCCAAGGTGATACCAGTAAAAACTGGTCCGTGTTTTTCAATGGTGAGTAATTGTTTTTGTTTTATTTATTTTATTTAATATGTATTGTTCATCTGACTTTGAGTGTACATCTCTAACTATTACATTTGCCAATTTTAGAAACTGGTCATTATCTGAGTATCAAGCCTCAATCTCAGTTGGAGCAGGGTGAATACAATGTAGTCCTAAGAGTTGCTGATCAGGAGGGTCTGTCTCAGGAGAGTGCCATTCAAGCAAGTGTGTGTGACTGCAAAGGGGAGGCATTCCAATGTTCTGATAAACAAGTAGCAGGGATTCCACTGTTTGGAGTTCTTGGTGTCCTGGGAGGAATCTTACTTCTGCTATGTATGTAACTTTTTTTTTTTTTTTTTTTTCCTTCCTCCTTTTAATTTTCCTTTGTTTGCTCTTGTATCTTTTCTCCTGTACATTTCAATCAAAAAAAAAAGTTGAATGTAACTTGTGGCTTACTAGTCAATGCAATGTGTGTGTAGGTAATGTGTGCTCTGTGTGCACTGCTCATTTTAAAGTGGTCTCTCCTTCCCCAGTGCTTGCTCTTCTTCTGCTCCTGTTCCTGCGGAGGAAAAGCCACTCCAAAAAAGAACCCCTCCTTCCAGAAGATGATGTACGGGACAACATCTACTATTATGATGAGGAAGGCGGTGGAGAAGATGATCAGGTTTGGTTTAATTTTGAAATTTAAAATCGACTCGTTGTTTATTACTTGGCTCTTAATATTGAAGACCAATGTTGTATGCAGTGTATCAGCTGCACAGTTTTTTTTTTTTTTTATTATTATTATTATTTTTTTAATATAAGTGTGTTAAAGCCATGTTAAATAAATGGATGATGAACCTGAAGATCGAAAAGACTTTCTTATGAGCCCCTTCTAATTTAGTGTCCAAGTAAGTCTGCGTCCAAGAGATGCTGTTTTGAATGAATGCATTGATATATGGATCTAATATCAGGGTTCCCATGGGTTATGAAATTTCTGTAATCTCATGGAATTTAAAGTTTATTCCACACATTACTAATTTTACAACAACTCCGTTAACAAACAGAGCACTTCTGTGAGGTAACTTGAACAATCAACTAATAAATAACATCAATTCTTCACTTTTGGATTTACAGTAAATATAAATAAAATCTAATATTAAACAAATAGCACCTCAATTTAACTTTTTATTTGATAAGAAAAGATGCGCATTAACTACGATGGAAACACTTACTGCATAAATTCCAGTATGCGCATTAAAGTCATGTGATTTTTGTTATTAGAGATCATGTGGTGATAATGCGTGTGAATGGACAAACCATCAGGCTGAGCACACTAAAACATCTGAAATGTTGTTTAGGTCATTCTAAAATGCTTGAACCATTTCAGTATTCGTGTTGACCTTCAGAACTGCCAAGAGCGTCTGTGCTCTGCGTCTCAAGCAATCATTGCGTGCTGGAATTTGTCTTCTGAGGTGCAAGTCATTTATTATATGAAGAAAAGATTCATGCAGCTTCTACCGCTGCAAATTCCATTTTTACGGTTGATATTTGGCACCAGTTAATCAGGAGTGACGATTTTGTTCTCTTTGACTCGTTGTATGGAAACGCTGCTTTATTCACATCTTTTCTATTCCAGTTTTGGGCATAAAGTTTTAGCATTTTTGGATGGAAACATAGCTATTGAGATTCATGTGTGAATTAATGATTGTTTTTCTGGAGTCATGTGCACTTAAAGTTAAAAATATTAGTCCTCCTGTAACTAATAAATTAACTTATTTAATTTCTAGTTTTCTTTCTTTAGTATGTTGACCATACGTAGTATTTTACTAGTTATTTTGTAAGACGTTAGTATTCCGCTTAATGGAATTTAAAGGCTTAACTAGGCAACTTGGGTTTATTTAGCCAGGCCTTGGAGAACAATGGTTTGGGGCTAATAATATTGACCTTTAAAAAGTGTTTAAAGCTGATTTTTATTCCAGCCAGACTAAGAGAAATAGTAATATAATAAATAAAGTATAAAAATATAGGAAATACTGGGAAAATTGCTCCTTTGAACACTCAGGAAGTACATGAAAGTGTTTATTCTTTCATGTGAGGGCTAATAATTTCATCTTCAACTATAAATTTTGTATGAGTCGTGCATTTGAACAGTAAATATTTGTGTGGCTTGGTGAAATACACTTAATCTCAGCGCTTTTATAATGCAGAATTAATTTATTCAGTCAGTTATATGTAGTTGGTTTGCTTTTTGCTGTTTTTTTAATTTAATACACACTTTCTGCACAGGACTTTGATTTGAGTGTGCTACACCGAGGCCTGGACAACAGACCTGAAGTGTTCAGGAATGATGTGGCGCCCACTTTCATGCCTGCACCTCAATACAAACCTCGACCAGCCAACCCTGAGGAGATCGGCACATTCATTGATGATGTAAGGGATATGTTATTTTGATAAAGCTCAATGATTGAATTGTAATTCCTTTTAATTAAAATAATGTAATGTATGTTGTTTGAACTGTAGAACTTGAAGGCTGCAGATAACGACCCCACAGCTCCTCCCTACGACTCCTTGCTGGTGTTTGACTATGAAGGAGGAGGTTCAGATGCAGGTTCACTCAGCTCCCTCAACTCTTCCAGCTCAGGAAATGACCAAGACTATGAAATCCTCAATGAGTGGGGCCCACGCTTCAAGAAACTGGCGGACATGTATGGAGGAGGAGAGGATTAAGATTTTTTTTTTGTTTGTTTGGTTTTTTTTGGTGCAAAAGGCGCAATGATTTAAGTGCAAAATATGAGACTCTTTTATAGTTCACTTTATGGTCTGGTGAATGTTTAAAGTTGGAACTGGAATGATAGCACTGTTCATACATCAACATAAAGAAAAGATTATTTGACTTGAAGTTTCCTCTTTTTATGGGAGCAGTCTGTGCAGGAACTTGGCTTTTTTCACTTTAAATGAAACTCCCAAGCAAAGAGACATTTGATATTTGTTGCGATGGCTCAGTGGGAAGATGTTGTGATGCATCTTTAAGTGGTTTGCCCAGAATGTATTTTATGTGATAATTTTGCAAAACTTTTGGCTTTTTATTTTTTCAGTACTCTGGCATTAAAGAGAAATCTAAGGCACATAATAATATTGATGATTTTTATTTTTTAAATCTTTGAGCAATGATTTTTTTTTTTTTTTTTTTTTTCTCAAACACTTTGTATGATATTTGCAGGTTTCTATTTCTGTCCATTTTTCCCTCAGCTGCAACAATGTTAATGATGAATATGTATGTTTCTTTTATATGGTTATGCTTTAGGTAAGTTTTACATTGCATATTTTATTAAACAAAATACTTTTATAATTGTTTCCAAGTGTTCATTGTAGATTTTCACACTACGGTTCACCTTCACCAAATTTAAAGGGAAAAACTGAGCACAAAATAGTTTATCAACTTTGTGTTAACCAATTTAAACTATATACAGTTCAAGCTTATTTGTATAGCACTTTGCACAATTATTGTTCCAAAGCAGCTTTATAAAAGGCCCATGTTACTACACAAGTCAAAATTGGAAAAGTTAAGGAGTTGACTATGGGTTGGACGGCAGTGTTGGGCTAGCTACTTGAAAAAAGTGAGCTAAGCTATTAGCTACTCAAAATGTAGCTTAACTACACTAAAAGCTACCCCCTGTGAAATGTATTAAGCTAAGCTACAAGGCAAAAGTAGGTTAACTACATCCGTGTGTGTGCGTGCGTGTGTGTGTGTGTGTGTGTGTATGTATGTGTATATGTATGTATGTATGTATGTATGTATGTATGTATGTGGGAGCAACATCTATGCTATTTTTGTAACTTTCATTTTTAAATCAAAGCAACTTAAATTCAAGTCGATATCTTTGTGATCAATAAAACTGTCAATGAAACATGAGGCATAATAGTTCAGATATTTACTGTAAATAATAAGCTGTACAGAAACAATTTATAGTATATAACAGCTAAAACAAAAAATCCAATAAAACCAGGTGTTACACATTTAAAATACTATAGTAATTTATAGTAAAGGGAAATATTTTGGAATAAGCATTATATTGTATGTGTGTGTGTGTATATACACACACAAAGTATTTTTTGAGCACATCATCAGAAATTAAGTTACTGCATCTTAACGTGTACTTCTCGAGGTATGGTCACGAGGAATCCTGCTTCAGAAATAACTCCTCTCCCTCAGTCTCCCTCAGAATCCAGAAAGCAGGTTATGTGACATACCCGGGTAAGTTTGAGAGTAAGTAGTTTTTTTTTTTTTTTTTTTTTTTGGCGAAAAATGAAGTGTTGAATCCTAGATTCAATATTTGAAAAAAACATATCGTTATTCACTTTGTTATTAGTTGCATAACAGTTGACTAACATAAATTGTTCATTATCCTTGTCTAAAACAAGTAATATCCATCTACCACAATCATCCTTTTCAAATTTTTATATTTGCCCTGTAAATTTATCTTGTAAAATTGCAACCCCTGCTGATCGGTTACTGCCAAATGACAACCAAATCTGTTTTCCCCATTGGTTTTTCAGAAATACTGCATCTGAAGACCATGCGTGCGTTTTCTGAATTAAACAAAAATCTACACATTTTTCTTTACAATATAAAAATAAAGCTTTTCTCTTCAAGATATCACGAATACCTCTGACATTGATAGAAAACAATGAAAAAGACATAAATGTTCAAAGATTATAAAGAACAACAAGAGTAAATAAAACTCTAGACTTTAAGCTTTTACATAACGGGATTCCCACAAATTAACCCAGAATGTCACCGTGTAAAATTCGGAGAGAGAACAGCAACAACAAAAAGCTAAAAATACCGGTTCATTCAGTTTCTGTAAACATCAGATTTTTTAACTCAAAATCAGTTTTTTTTTTTTTCCTTTTCTCTCTCTCTCTCTGAAATAAAATGAGTCTGTCTTAAAGATACCACCAATTACCATATTATAACAAGACGACCAATCTATGTTCAATTGCCTTCTTCAGGACGAATCTCTTTACTGTCGACGAAAGCTCTCGCTCCAATGAAGTATGCATTCTTGCCTTCCTTCCTTGCTCTCTCAATAAACGGCCAAAAACGACTCCGTGCCTCTAGGTCAAAAGCTGTCAGGTCCTCCTTAAACCGCATCCTCTTGGTAGTCAGATACTCGTTGTTTTTTTAGTTTTTCCAGACCAAATCTCTGGCTGTACGGGAAATGAATCGTATCATCACCGCTCTTGAATTCTCCCTTCCTTCTTCCGTTCAAAATGGTACATTTGTTTTATAAAACTGCAAAGGAATAATTCACTCAAAAAGGAAAATCTACCTACCATTTACCCTCCACCAAGTAGTTCCACACATTTATGAGTTTCCCTTTCTGTGGAACAGAAAAGAATAAAAAAACAGAAATCATTAAATTACATTCTAGGTGTCACAGTCACCAAGTTGAGTGCCCACCAGGCACACTAGAGAGCACACTACACATCACATCTGCCTCTGAACCACACTACATATTCCATCATGCACTTCACACACACCTGTTCCAGTTCTTTCCCTGATTGCACTCACAAAGCTGGAAGCTCATGATGGACTAATCAGATGGACCATGGCCTCATTTCAGAAAGGAATCCTGAAATGAGAAAAACTCTGGGTTTTTCGTTACAAAATGGCAGGTTTGTCACACTTTGAAAGCAGGGTAAGTCATGCCTGTTTCTGAAAGAGAGGTAACTTTTACTCACAGTCAGTTACCGTGGTAACTTAGTCTGTGAACCTAACCTGGTCAGGAGCAGGTTTTATTCTCTAAACTCTGAGTTTCTGGCGGTCTCCTTCCCTTTTTTTCTCGCCTTAGCCTTGCGTTTCCATCCACCTATTTTAATGTGCATTTTGGATATATGCATTAAAAAAATCTTGATGGAAACGCTAAGATGCGCATAACTTTTGAAAAAGCGCATAAAAACGTATGCGCATAACGAGTAGGATAAACTTTCTATTCTATAGACCAATTACCATGTTTGTAAACATTCCATTCAGGAAGCCTGCGCAGGGAGGTGGCAGAAAAAAACGGGAGCTAGCATTTACAGCGAGGGAATGACATCCGATGCGGTACAGAGTTTGTTGTTGTCTTAGAAATAAGATATATAAATGACATATTATATCTATTTTTTACATAATGCTTTCAGTGTATTATAACAGCTTGTCACCCAGTAATAGGCAAGGCAAGTTTATTTGTATAGCACATTTCATACACAGTGGCAATTCAAAGTGCTTTACATAAACAGGAATAAAAGAAACAAGTATAAGAGAAATAAAAAAATAATAATAAAATAATAATAATAATTATAAATAAGCATAAAAACAGATAAAATGTGTGTGATGTGCTCTGATTTCCTGGTTCTGGTCAGAATTCTGGCCGCAGCGTTCTGGATGAGCTGTAAGTGTCTGACTGTCTTTTTGGGAAGGCCAGTGAGGAGGCCGTTACAGTAATCCACCCTGCTGCTGATAAAAGCATGAATTTGCTAGGTGTGCATGTGCCATTTGAATTGAGGTCAGTGGCACACACAGCTGATGGATGATGGAGGGAGAAAAAGATATTGTCCTTTAGCACCTTTGCACCAAGTTTGTTTGGGTGAAGGCCGTCTGATGTCATCAGTTGTCTTTGGTTCCAGAAGTGATTGAAGTTGTCAATAAAATTCAGTCCTTTCCTGTTACATGTTTTCTGCAGCCATACATTTAGACCAAGAGGAGTGCAGGGAGTGGTCCACTGATGAACGGCTGAATTTTCAATCTTTCAACTGTTTCCAAGAGCTCACAGAAATCTCTCTTGAGCAGTTCTGACTGTTCCTTCCAAATATCATTCTTCCCCACATGGATGATAATCCGTTTTGCAGTCTTGTGCTTTTTCAGAATTTCCTTAAGTTCTTTGTTTACATCAGAAACTGTTGCATGAGGGAAGCAGTATGTCATTGTACATTTGCTCCTAAAATTCCTGATTATTGAATCTCCTACAACTAGTGTTCTTATCTCAGGTGCAATCGGAGAAGAATGCCGCTGTCTAGTCGGTCTTGAGCCTCTGTTCCATGCAGAGTTAGCTACTGAGTCATGTGATCTCTGTCTGACTGCATTTGGGGATTCTTCACCCATATTACTCAATACTTCATATCTGTTCTGAAGCTGTATTTAAGTCCGAGCTGTATTTAGGGTAGAAGACGCTAATGCGTCAGCGTATGATCTGACCCCCGCGAGTACTCTTTGGTTTCGCACCTTGTTTATGCCAATGCTCATTTTCAACCGTTTTATTTTGTTTTTCTGTGCTCAAAACAGTGGCAGGAATAGATTTATGGGACTCACCGGCCATATGCTGTGAGCGTCCACAGTGAAGCTGCAGTTCTGGTCGGATCACAGGTAACTTTGTTTCAAGAACTGCAATCTTTTGTAGAAGTTTGTGGCAGTTTGTACAGCAGTGAGAATCTGAATTAATCCGATCCAGAGGCATTTTCACAGCTGTGTTTTCCCGTCTCAGGAATGTGAGCAGCTGATAGCTGCTAGTGGGAGGATTGTTTAGACGATAATTCCCCTCTTCCCCTAAAGTTAGTAATATTCCAGAAAGTTTGTAGAATCGATGCTGATCTTCAAGCTGTGTCGTTTAAGCACTGTGCTGATAGGCTCAAGTTAAAATTAGAGTATAAGATATAAAAGCAGGTGGTCAGAGAGCGGAGCAGTAGGCAAAGACGTCCGAACAGTAGCGAAGCAGGAAGTGAATAATAAGCACAGTGATTCAACAAAATGAACGTTAAAGTGAGCGGCGTTCGTCTGACAGGTCCATTTGAACTTACACATAGACGTAAAGTTGGTTTTATGTTTGCACATTAAGACTTTCCCTTTAATAATATAATTTCATAAAAATATTATTTGCAAACTCTAAATAGTGAAATCATATTAGCAACCAATGACTATCAAAGTACAACATTGTTTACAGTCAAATAAACAGTGGTAATGTTGTTTTCAAGTAACACTTGCAGGATATTTCAGACCGAATATTCAAAGTGCCATGGTAAACAATATAGGGAGTGTGTCACAAGTTGTCACTGAATGAATGTGTTAATATAAAACAAACTTTACTTTAATAACTTACACTTTCATGTTATATTCTTAGCATTCAGTGTCCGCAGTTTAATTCACCATATGTAACTGTTTTTGCTAAAATCATTTCTGCAATCAAAAACAAGTAATGTGTATGATTCAGCATAGCGTGAACTTACCTGATATAACATGAGAACTGCAGAGTCCAGCATTTCTAATTAGGTTATAACTTCATTCAGCTCCCTTTTAGCCAAAGACGTCTGCAGTTGGCATTAAAGCAGTGTGGTGTATGGTAAAAGTTACGTTTTCTATTTTTGGACAAATTTGGCATCCTACCGCACAACACGACATGTGTCCTATTGCACCCTGTCTTTTTTTGCAACCCAGGGACCCGTGTGATGTAGGTTGGTAATTAGTCTATAAGAAGAGATGCGCAACTAAGATATAAACACTTTTACCAAACAAATTCTAGTATGCGCATTTAAAAAGCTCATGTGATTTTGTTATAAGAGATTGTTTGATGATGAAAATGTGTGTGAATGGACAAACCAGCAGGCTGAGCACACTGTAAAACATCTGAAATGTTGTTTTGGTCACTCTAAAATACCTTAACCATTTCAGTATAAGTGTTATTATATTGTTAATGACCTTCAGAATCAAGAGCGTCTGCACTCTGTGTCTCACGCCTTCAAACGCCAACACACGTTCTGAGGTGAAAGTCATTTATTAAATAAGGAAAAGATTGACGCAGCTTCTCCTACCACAGTAAATTCGGTTTTTGCTGTTGATATTTGGCGCCAGTTCATGAGGAAGTGACGATTTTGTTCTCTTTGACTCGTTGGATGGAATCGCTGTTTTATTCGCATGTCTTTTATTCAATATTCTGGTTTTGCGCATAAATTTAATTCACATTTTTGGATGGAAACATAGCTATTGCCTACATTTCAGTCACACAAAGAACAAAGTTACGAGAATGACTTGTCCTTTTTTAATAAATAATTTGCTTAAATTCATGGACTGTAACTAGATTAATGGGTTAACTACTCGTTCTAAAAACTATTGTTTAGTACTGCCTGCATTCTAAATTTCATATCAACCTCTACCACTTGATCAATAATACAGTCAGACACACAAGTGCACTTTTCAATCTTTCAAAAACCAAAATTTAGAAATGATCCTAAACTGATCAACATGTGTAAAAGTGAGAACCTTAAATTAAACATTTCCACTAAACATTGAGTTAAGGTTATATGCATTCTTGTTTTATCAAATTTGTTGTAGAAACTATGCAGTAACCTATTTTATGTAATTTAATGCAATTGCATCTGAAATAACTTACATTTACATTTAGTCATTTAGTAGACGCTTTTATCCAAAGCGACTTACAAATGAGGACAAGGAAGCAATTTACACAACTATAAGAGCAGCAGTGAACAAGTGCTATAGACAAGTTTCAGGTGTGTAAAGTCTAAGAAGCTAAGCATTAGTAAAATTTCTTTTTTTGAGAGAGAGAGAGAGAATACAGTTAGTGGTATAGCCAGAGAGGCAGTTAAGATTAGGAGGGAAAGTGGAGACTAAACAGTTGAGTTTTTAGTCGTTTCTTGAAGACAGCAAGTGACTCTGCTGTTCTGATGTAGTTAGGGAGTTCATTCCACCAACTGGGCAGATTGAATGTGAGAGTTCGGGAAAGTGATTTCTTAGGGATGGAACAACGAGGCGACGTTCATTCACAGAACTCAAGTTTCTGGAGGGCACATACATCTGCAGAAGTGAGAGCAGATACGAAGGAGCAAAGCCAGAGGTCGCTTTGTAAGCAAACATCAGAGCTTTGAATTAGATGCGAGCAGCAACTGGCAGCCAGTGCAAACGGTTGAGTAGCGGAGTGACATGTGCTCTTTTAGGTTCATCAAAGACCACTCGTGCTGCTGCGTTCTGAAGCAGCTGAAGAGGTTTGATAGAATTAGCTGGAAGCCCGGCTAGTAGAGAGTTGCAATAGTCCAGTTTGGAGAGAACAAGAGCTTGAACAATGAGTTGAGCTGTATGTTCAGATAGGAAGGGTCGGACCTTTCTGATGTTATAGAGTGCGAATCTGCAAGATCGAGCAGTTCTAGAAATGTGGTCAGAGAAGTTTCGTTGGTCATCAATCGTTACTTCAAGCATTTCCGTTTTCGCGAGGTTAAGCTGAAGATGATGATCTTTCATCCAGTGTGAAATGTCTGACAGGCAGGCTGAAATACGAGCTGGAACCGAGGGATCATCAGGGTGAAAAGAGAGGTATAGCTGGGTATCATCAGCATAGCAGTGGTAGGAAAATCCATGTTTCTGGATGACTGGTCCTAAACTTAAAAAATATGGCCAATTCCCCACTTTTTCAAGAGAAAAGTTAATAAACGTCACAGATTACATTACTTATTTTTTATTATACTTAAATATTTACATATTTAAATATTTTAAACAGCTATGAGCAGCTATGTTCTCCTACGCTAACTGTCTCTGTGTCACTGATGCAGCGGTGTTGCTTTTTTAAAATATATGCTCATATTTGCTATAACTTTGCATGAGCACATCAAGTTCAGCTGGAGAAAGAAATGCTGATCTCTTTTTTTCAGATGTTGCCATGGTGACTGCACTACATTGATAATGCCTTTTTATAGTCACGGTGTGTGCGCTTAACTCTGAATTAGTCTGCTTAAAGATTGACCTAACTCAGCTCAGCTATTCTGGAACTGAGAACTCTGAAAAATCTCTCTGTGAGTCAACTCAAAATTCAAGTTTAAACTCTGAGTTGGTTGAACCTCCTTACTGAAACATATAAACGCATATAAACAGCACACACATGTTTGTTTTTGTGAAAAGTGGGTACATTACATAGGTTTCCATTCATTTTATGCAGCACAAACCGTATATTGTATTGCCCTCACCCCACCCTACTCCTAAACCCAACCATCACAAGAGACTGTGTGCAGCTTTACTCTCTGATTAAACTCATCCTGTGGGATTTATAAGCATTTATGTAGGATGTAGGATGTAGGAAAATAAAATGTAGGATGATGCATATATTTCCAATTAGCCTGAGTGCAGTGTGTTGTATGAAATTACTCAAATTCCTGTATATTACCGTTTAACCTCATAAGACCATACTTATATTTTTACCTCTCTAAAAAAGGTTAGCATGATCCACCTGTATTATGACTGACATACAAGCCAGCATGGATTTTATAAGCGCAGTGTGAAGAAATGGTTTGTATGGAGTAGATAGCATCCGCACTCCCTCTGGCTAACACATGCATGGCCTCAAAAACACAGTAAATGTCCTCAGGTGGGGAGAACATAAACAAAGGTATTGCAACAGCTCAAGAAGAGAGATTAGGAAGGGTTGACACATATCTGTTCACATCATGAGAATTTTAACAGTATCTGCAGTTCTTCTCACTGAGGGAATATGATTTGCTACTAACCGCTGACACATCTCTTCCTCTTGCTGTCTCAGTAAAATCTGTGTGGGTCATGGGCTTTACATTTAGTGAGATACTGTAACCCTATTATTAGTGTTTCATGAAAATGGCACATATAATGGCATATTGTAATTGAACCTATGAATGTGACATGTAATTTGGTATTTGTAAGTGATGGTTATAACAGTAATGATGTCATCCTGATATTAGCTAGAGCTTGATAATTAATCGAAATCAAATCACAAATGTGATTAAGCAAATCGGCAATTGCCATGGACATCTTGTCAGGAAAGCTTGGTTGTGTGATCAGCAGTAAATTTCCAATGCCAGAGAGCACTCTAAACATATCATGAAGATGTGGAAATCCACAAAGTGTTTCATTATAAAAATAAGATTTAACTGCTTTCATTGATTCAGCACAACTAATAATCACACAATTAATAAATCATCTCACAGAAGTATTTATTTCAAACACTCGACTTAAGTGAGTTTGGAGTAAAAGCTTTATCATTTGTGTTGTTTATATGAAGCATTTACCACAGCTGTAGTTCATTTAGAAGCTACACAAACCGCTGTCATCACAGAACCCTTATCATGCAATGAAACCAGGTTTGATTTTGAAAGAAGCTGCAGCAATGCCACCAATGAAGGAGTTTTAGGGCTTACACCAAGCCAACGGTCAAGCATTGGAATTTGTCATTTGTCGGTCAGGCTAGTTGGCTTGGTGTGTGCCATAAATTGCCTTGCATTAACATCGGAGCTCATTGGCCCAATTCAGCATTTCGAATCGGCATCGGACTATTGGCTGAAGAGAGCACTCTGACTGGTTAATCAGCAACAAATCAGAGCAGAAGTTTGACGTAGTGAAGTGAAGCACTCAAGTAAATACTTCAGACTGAGAAGGAACACAAAGAGTTCGGCTGTAAGTTCTCTACATTTCTCAAATATTCGCAAACGATATGGATTATTAGATTATCAGATATATTTGCATGAGCAAATACCTCCATGGTGAGTGACAATAATTGTGATAATGGTACTGTACATAATTTGATTTAATATAATTAATTGGCTTGGTGTTTCCCGGCCATAGACAATTGCATAATTTACTGGTCATTGTAGAAAATCACTTCAATCTTACTGTGTCAAATTCAGATCATTTAGATATTCAAATCATTAGGCTGGGACTCTAGGTGGGCCATTCCAAAACTTTAATCTCCTGGCGAAGGCATTCTTATGTTGATTAGGATGTATTCTTTGGGCAATTGTCATGCTGAAGTTCCTCTTCTTCATCATCAACTTTAGCAGAAGCCTGAAGTTTTTCCTCCAGTATTTGCTGGTATTTGGAACTATTTATTATTTCTTCCACTTTGACTGTAAGCCCTGTTCCAACTGAAAAAAAAAAACAGCCCCAAAGTATGATGCTGCCATTAACATGCTTGACAGGAAATATCCTAGAGTGCACGAGCCCTACTATTTTTGTAGTTTTGTACTTTAATAACTTGTGTATATTTCATTCTAACATTGTTATTATATATTTAATTATTAAATACATGAGTTCAGAGCATTTCTACCTGAAATTAATAGCCATTGCAGTCAGATTGATTGCATATATTTCAGCGTCCACTCATTTTTTTCAAGCCTTTGAAAATGCATGCCTCTGTTGCCTAGCAACTTTTTTCTAACAAAAGCATAACTTTACATTACCCCAACCCTCACAGTTATAACTGTCTACACCCACCCCAACCCCAAAACCAACAATCACAGAAAGCATGCGGTTTACAACGTCCACTACTTAATGGACATCATCATCTTCTTTTTCTTGTATTTATGATAGTTGGCATCCAGCATTTTGGTGCATTACCACCACCTTTAACTTCGGGTTCACAGACTAAAGCAGTGGTAGGGAACCTATGGCTCTCGAGCCACATGTGGCTCTTTGACCAAAAATATGTGGCTCTCCAGCTGTCTCCCTTCAATAATTTTTTTATTTTATTATTTTTTTAGGGGTTTTCACCTTTATTGTGATAGGACAGTGGAGATTTTACAGACAGGAAAGTGTGAGGAGCAGAGATAGGGGAAGGGTCAGCAAAGGATCTTGAGCCGGGAATCGAACTCGGATCGCCGTGAACACCTAGGTGCCATGTGTGGACGCACTAACCACAAGGCTATTGGCACCTACGTCCTTCAATAATATTTTACTGTTTAAAAAATTATAATCGTCACTATAAATCAGTGATTTCTATCGATTCCTATTAAAAATACAATTACAATTCCCTCTTTATTGTAAATTTTTACAGCAAAATTAATAAGAACTCTGTTAACAATTAAAGGGAGACATTTCTTTATTCATGGACTTGCTCAACATCTGATACTTCATATTTGTTTATTTTTGAGGAGATTTTGTTTAAACCTCCATTATTTATAGTAGTAATACAGTAGCAAATGCATTTTAAAGAGGCAGTTTGAGATATACATACATCCAAATGGCTCTTTAAAAAATGTGTTTGCTAAAAAAATCAGAAATGGCTCTTTGTTGAAAAATGGTTCCCGACCCCTGCACTAAAGTAATGGCCATCTTGTAATGGCCATCTGGTCTTCAATGTGCATGCTGTAGTGCATGCATGAAGTCACTGCACTACAGGCTGCAGCGAGTATGAATGGAATTTTGATGTACTGCACCCACCCTGTTGATGATGATGCTGCTTTCCACCATTATTATTCCATGAGATATGATGCCTCATGGAATAGTAAAGTGTCCATCATATGGCTACTAAAGAATTCATCCATAAGTCACTATAAGGGTACTTCTTTCTTACTGATTTTCAAATACTATGAATTCAGACCTAGTTAATTTAGACCTAGTTACCTCGTTATGTTCATCTAATATTTTACATTACAGATTTTACCTGATATTTTGACAGGGGTGTGTAGACATTTTATATCCACTTTAGACAGATGCAGGAGTAATTAACATTCGCTGAACAAACGATTGTTGAATGGAATTTCTTTTGGAATCAGCCATAAAGATTTGCACTTTTGATCACGTTCCCAGAGTCAGTGTTGTTACGTAAAACTACTAATTGGTGGTGCTTTTGAATGGACTGTTTTGCTAAGCAACAGTGAAAAGCATAAGAAGAATCCGGAACCAGCTCTCCTGTCTCTGTACTGATGTTTTAATACATCTAAATACTGCTGGATGTTCTTTCTTCTCGGAGTTAAATAATTATTGTGCACCAAGCTCGGAAATTTCATTTGATCTAATAATGCCAGCTAATGTCAGATAATTCATTTGCATTTCCATAGGACCACATTAAACATCGGCTTGAACAGACAAATTGCATGAAAGAATTGGACTGAATTTTTATGATGAAAATTGTACCTTACTGTGTTAATTGTAACAAGTCTATAGGAGAAATGAAAAACTTACATAGTGAGATAATTAATGAAATTATTAGATTTTTTAATCAGAAATTATATGTTTTCATTTGTTGTAATTGAAATCAAGGTTATCCCACCAGTTAGTTTGAAACCTTAGCATATTTTTGGTCATTTTAACTAACTTTATTTTCTAAATATTTTTCATTTAAAGCAAATGGCATCAGCAGTTCATACACTGTAAAAAAATATTTGTATATTAGCAGTTTTACATATTTTTGTTTATTTATGCTTTTGAATTGCATTATGGAGCTTGGTCTTTCTTCCAACATATTTTTTTCTAATGATGTAATATGGTAAATTTGTGTTTTAAAATAAGTATTTTTTTCAAATTTCTTTGTTGTAAATCTTTAGGAAATATTTTTGTCCATCAAAACATGTGGTTATGATGACCACCCAACAAGTTAAAAATGTGTTTAAATCTCAAAATTAAATAGAAAATGAGGTGAATAACTGCAAAAAGGTCCACTTTCTGAGAAAAAAAAGGACCACCAATTTCAACAGGCTGGTTATGGGCCTGTCAGTAGTGTTTTTACTTTTACTAAATACAGTTTTTTTTTTTTTTTTTTGCACATTTCTAAAAACTTGCAAGGTATGGTACCAAAATGTAACAAATCTAATGGATTTTGTGTGTAACACCATTATCAAACACTCCATCCCACAGTAGATGTGACATATCGTCAAGCTGATTCATTAAAATTCTTAGTTCATGATTATTTGAGTGTGCACATGTGTAGCTATATTTAATTCCCCTCATCTTTTAATGTAATGTACACACATTTTCCAAAATATTGAATCCTTTGTTACTCTTTCAGTAGTATCCAAGTCACGGATGTGTATCATTATTGAAGAAATCTTGATAAATATTTGATTATTTTGCCCAACCCCCATAGGGTGCCTCATTTACGGCCACTAATGTGTAGTATCAATTTACAGAGTGCAGAGAACAATGTTCCACTGGAGAGTTTCATTATCATATCACCATTGTATCCAATATGCTTTGTAACTGAGGTTCATTTGCTCTGCTTATATATGGTATATAAAAACCCTGCGCTAGTTTAATGCAACATGGCAATCTGGAGCCTGCAAATCCGCATTTCAACACTAGATGGAGCAACTGCAGATATTAACTGTGATTTTATTTAAAGAGATAGCTCGCCTAAAATGACAATTGTGTTTTCTTTTATATACACTCTTTTCTATCTAAATAAATATATATGACTGCATTTCCTTTGTGGAACATATACACTGTAGAAATGCCTGCTTTCTTCAAAATAGTTTTTTCAAGGCATTGGAAAAACATGAGGATTGTAAATAATTACAGAATTGTCTTTTTTGGTTAAATGCCTATGGTTATACGTCTTATTAGTGTTTTTGATTTGTTTGCCTTTATTATTATTATTATTATTATTATTATTATTATTATTATTATTATTATTATTATTATTATTATTATTATTATTATTGGTGGCATGGTGGCTTAGTGGTTAGCACTGTCACCTCACAGCAAGAGGGTTCCAAAGACATGCGCTATAGTTGAATTGGGTAAACAAAATTGTCCGTAGTGTATGTGTGTGTGAATACGAGTGTGTATGGATGTTTCCCAGTACTGGGTTGCCGCTGGAAGGACATCCGCTGTGTAAAACATATGCTGGAATAGTTGACGATTCATTCCACTGTGGCGACCCCTGATAAATAAGGAGCTAAGCCAAAGGAAAATGAATGAATGAATAAATGTATTATTATTAGCATTTATCATCCCTCTATGCCCCATTTATTGCCCAGTTGGCATATATGTATGTATCATAGAGCCACTGGAATATTTTTTTCCCCAAAGTAATTAATAGCACATTTAAAACAACAACTACTAAACAATAAATGTACATAATAAAACGTCTGACCAAGCTATGCAGTGATACGTTCAATTTCTAATGACTAAGAGAAGATTACTCCTTAGCCCTCTGCATCCATTTGTGTTCATTTCGGATATTTACAAACACTGTCAGTCATACTTTGGTTTCAATTATTGGTTGTTTGATGCAAACAAGGCTCCATGTGAAAGCTCTCCCAGTCACAGAGAGAAAATTGAGGCAAAATATATTGATTGAAAAATCAATGTCAAATAATCAGATATTTTTTTTCTCACACAAACAGTGCTCATCATGCACTTCCAGTGAGGATTAACAGTTGGGCAGGACCTAAAGTGACATTTTAGAAGCTGTTTAATGAATACTGATCTTAGCTCAGTATCTGATTTTTAGTGCAGTTTAGGCACATGTAGCCTATATTATGTAATGTTTAAAGGCACAGTCCACTTTTTTAGTTTTGGAAATAGTCTAGTTTTACAACTCTCCTCGGAGTTAAATGGTTGAGTTTTATCTCTAGGTGTGGTGGAAGCACTTTTAACTTTAACATTAAAATATATGTAAATAATGGGGTATATGGGGGGGTGCAGTGGGTAGCGCTGCCGCCTCATAGCAAGAAGGTCGCTGGTTGGAGCCTCAGCTGGGTCAATTGGCATTTCTGTGTGGAGTTTGCATTTTCTCCTCATGTTCGCGTGGGTTTCCTCTGGGTGCTCCGCTTTCCCCCACAAGTCCAAAGACATCTGCTATAGGTGAATTGGGTAAGCTAAATTATCGGTAGTGTAAGTGTGTGAATGAGAGTGCATAGGTGTTTCCCAGTGATGGGCTGCAGCTGGAAGGAAATCCACTGTGTAAAGCATATGCTGATAAGTTGGCGGTTCATTCCACTGTGGCAACCCCTGATTAATAAAGGGACTAGGCTGAAAAGAAAATGAATGAATGAATGAATGAATGAGATTTATGCACACAAACTTTTCATTTCAGCCATTTCTTTAAAAATCAGTGTTTTTCACTGCCTAGTGGATATATGATATAATGTGGGTCTCAGACTGGACAAGAGACACTGCATTAAATTCCATTTCCCTCCACCATGTCTTTAAAATATGACAGTTTATTTTACCCCAGTATTTTCAATACAGTTTCTGCGCTCGCCTGCTGATCCTGACTTGAATAATTAAATGATTTTCTATTTAACTGATTGTATTTTAATTACATTACAACATCGATGCTGTGAAAGGAACCTTATGAAATTGAAAATAGTCACATTTAGTTTTTACCGGAAGTTTATCATTGACTGAAAAACACATTCCTTTTTGTCACATTACACCTTTTTTATACTTGTTTCATCAGTCTTAATACACAATGGAACTACAAAATAGTCAAGCTTTAAATAGCAAAATTATCAAAATTATTTTTTGAATTTTTCAGTGAGATGCTAACGGTCTAATCCGATTCAATGGTTTATGCTAAGCTAAGCTAAAAGTGCTCCCGAAACACCCGGAGATCAGTTAATGTATTTAAAAAAAATGGCACTGGAGCAAGATATACTATAAAATGAGAATATTTTCAAAAAGTGTGCCTTTGAAGACCAATCAAAATTTGTTCCTACCACATACATTTACATGTGATGCATAAATACACCTTTGTTAATATAATAAATAAATATATATTCACAAACATTTTAATATTATGAATATTTCTCTTAAACATTCTAAAAATGAGAGCGTGTCCCTATATGATGCTTTAATATCAGTATGCTTTTGTTTATGTATCAGCTTATTAACTTATAGTCATATAAATGGGCTTTAAACCATATTAAATAAAAACAAAATACTTTATGTGTTTGCTTCAACTCAAGATATTTAAATACAGTTGAAGTCAGAATTATTAGCCCCCTGAATTATTCCCCCCCCCCCCATTTGTTTATTTTCCCCCAATTTCTGTTTAATGGAGAGAAGATATTTTTCAACACCTTTCTAAACATAATAGTTTTAATAACTCATTTCTAATAACTGATTTATTTTATCTTTGCCATGATGACAGTAAATAATAGTTTACTAGATATTTTTCAAGACACTCCTATACAGCTTAAAGTGACATTTAAAGGCTTTACTAGGTTAATTAGGTCAACTAGGCAGGTTAGGGTAATTAGGCAAGTTATTGTATAACGATGGTGTGTTCTGTAGATTATTGAAAAAAAAAATATAGCTTAAAGGGGCTAATAATTTTGACCTTAAAATAATGTTTAAAAAATTCAAAACTGCTTTTATTCTAGCCAAAATAAAAGAAAGAAGACTTTCTCCAGAAGAAAAAAAAATATTATCAGACACACTGTGAAAATTCCCTTACTCTGTTAAACATAATTTGGGAAATATTTAAAAAAGAAAAAAATCTAAGGGGGGCTAATAATTCTGACTTCAACTGTATATGTATATACATGTTTACTGGTTGTTGCATTTTAAATGCCAAGCATTTCTATTCTATAATTCCATCTCTAATCCAAAAACTGCACAACAAACATTATGCTATAATGAGGGTATCATTACAGCCATAAGGGAAAGGGTTATAAAGAATGGTGATGATTAGAGAAGCCATTGTATGCTTATGACTTTCTTCGCCTCTATCCCTTTAAGAAGAACAAGGAGAGCATGAGTGGGGGAGGGGAAAGGGTTGGGGTGGAACAGTCCTGTAATGAGCAAATTCTAGAGACACTCAGCATCATATGGCTCAGACCATCATGGATACACACCTTTAAATTTGCACATAAACGTGAAGGAGGAGAGCACCAAAGAGGACTAAAACCTATTTATTTTTTGACGCTTTCAACCAGTCTTCCAGGAAAGAAGCTTCACCTCTACATCACAGCAGGAGCGCAGAAGGGAAAAGAGAGCGAGAGGGAGCAGCATTAGGAAAAAATGCTGTGCCAGATTCATCTTTTTTAACACATAAGCAAGGGAAATACAATCGTTTTGGTTTGGAAAAGATGATCTAGAGGGAGGCCTTGACATCCTCCATGCATCGAAGCAACGGATGCCCTCCTGCATCTCTGCATTTTTGCCAGCCAGAGCGGTACATTTGGGGGCCGTGTAATGTCTGATTGAGTGTATCAATGCTGCTGCTGTGTGGATCTCTTCGGCTGTGGAAAAAAACTAGGCCTTGTTTGCCTGCTGATCTCCACGCAGGGAACGCGGAGCGCGGCTGTGTGCCTCAGCCTGTTGGGACTGTGCAGAGAGGAAGGGAGAAGCTCACCATCTGCATGCCTGTTGGAAGTAGCATGCACAATAAAGACATCCATTACCAAAGCTTGTGCACAAACCGGCGGGAGCTATAACACCAGGATGGTAGCCTGGTAAAGTCGTTCTCATCCCTTTAAAACACCTATACCTGAAAAAAGCACTGTTTTTTGTCCTCTCTATGCGTTCTACTTGAAGGAAAGGAGGATTTTTTGCTGTAACACTTCCTGCCTTGTTTATCCCAGTCTTCCTCTTTCTCTTGCTCTTTTTCTTACTATTGTTTTGCTTGCCAATTGCATTTTTTTTCCACTTGACATTCTGAAGATTTGCCAAAACCTGTTTCATGCATGTCCACTGGAGGCAGGTTTGACTTTGATGATGGGGGGTCGTACTGTGGCGGGTGGGAACAGGGAAAGGCTCATGGCCGAGGGGTCTGCACGGGGCCCCAGGGCCAGGGCGAATATGCAGGGGCCTGGAGCCATGGGTTTGAAGTTCTCGGAGTTTACACGTGGCCCAGTGGGAACAGTTATAAAGGAACCTGGGCGCAGGGCAAGAGGCACGGCATTGGTGTGGAGAGCAAAGGGAGGTGGGAGTACAAGGGGGAATGGACGCAGGGGTTCAAAGGCAGGTACGGGAAGTTGGAGAGCACTAGCAGCGGCTCCCGTTATGAAGGCACCTGGAGCAACGGCTTACAGGATGGATATGGCTCGGAAACCTATTCGGATGGAGGTGAGAATCCAATGATCTCCTTTATATCAGATCAGATAATGTCATGGAAAGCATCTCAAATTTTAGTAAAATATAGATAAGTCATACAGTGTTCGGGTTAAAGATGAAGAATTCAGAGTTGCGTTGTAAATTTGCTTTTAAAAATTAGCATTTTTGTTATGTTTATGTTTAGTTATTTCACTTTGATGGCAAAGAAAAGAACTTATTTATTGCTTTAAAAGTGGAATTGTTGAACCTACACACAGGAGCCTGACAAAATTCTAATTTTAGAAGAAAATTTCAGATGGCACATTGAGGTTTTTGACATCAGAACTCTTCAAATAGTGATTTAAACTTTTAACCAAATGGTTATATTTGTCTATATATGCAGAATCTTGTGAGTGTAAACTACCCCTATACACTGGATAGCCAAACAAAGCTTATCCACTTTTAAAATGCCCCCCATATATTTGGGAATTGGGATGTCAAACGAGCTTCCAATCAATACAGTAATTTGACACTTTCAGCTCTCATTTAGTTGTTACATTTGTCAGATGGCAGCCATAATCTTCTCCCCTATGTGCACCTTCATAAACTCCCTATGATCTGATCACAACAAAGGGGCCCCCACCCCAAAAGATGGCTCTGGTGTCAGCGAGGTATCTGGCAGTCCAGTTGGCCGCAATGGCTTTGTATTATGAACTCACAGTGAAGCAGACAGAATCTTGTGGAGTGTAAACTAACCCTATGCACTGGATAGCCAAACAAGGGTTATTCACTTTTAAAACGCCCCCTATATATTTGGGTTGTTGCTAGATCGGATATGGTTAACAAGAATTATTTATATTATATATTAAATTTCCCATTAATAGTATTTTATCAATGTCTACCCCAACGCTAACCCCAATTGTCACAGTAATGTAAAAACAGTAGTTGTACTGAGTATTATTTATCTATTAGTTATCTATTAAATTACCCAATAAATTGTATTTTTTAACATATACCCCCACCCCAACCCTAAACCCAACTGTTACAGTACTGTAAAAATATTAATTATTGCTATACAGTGTCATAAAAAAGCTGCTATATTGATGTGCCTATCACACTTCCGGCTGGCAAAGTATCCGATCTAGACTTTACCATATATTTGGGAATTGGTCTGTTGATGTCAGATGAGCTTCCAATCAATATAGTGATTGGCACACATTCGTCTGTCATTTAGTTGTTAAATTAGTCAGATGCCTAAAGCTAGACTAATGGAAGACCACTGATATTTGCAAGGGGCATGATGATTATTTCTGAAAACATATACATCTTATTACAAATATATATTGTAATAATTACAAATATAATGATGTGGTCTATTCGACACCTGATTTACTCTACAATATTAAACACATTCTGGCTTACGGAAAATAAATAAAGTTAGATTTTCACCATAGGAACTAATTTATCACGCGCATCCGAATCACACACACGCTTCGGTACAGTAAATTGCCATGGAAACCTGCAGGCAGCGGGTCATTGTGTCACTAGAGACTCTTTGCTGCTCTCGCTGATTAGCTGGTTCACATTCTTGTGTAATCCGCTTTCTGACGTTCGACCGACGGAGATTAATACGGAAAACATTGGAACTGTGATTTGGTCATGAACCGCGTCGTTAAACGGATTTGGAAACAGAAGTAAACGCTTTGTGTTTGCGTCACGCAACAGACGTCCTCTTTATTTGAAAGATCGGTTTAAACTTCCATCCAAAGCTGAGTTCGATCAATGGGTGTTCTGCCTTTAGCAATTTCGCAGGTTAACTAATCAGGACTGTGATATTTTTGTTGCGAACCACCCAACATTAGCGACATCAGTCATGTGCAACATTTCAGCACCCTGGACAGATACTTAGCCTACTCGAAACGCAGCATCTGTTACATATCAGCCCGTCTATGTAACAACACACAGCTTCACATTTGAAGACCTTCTCTTGAGCAATCCAAATTAGTTTATTTAATACTGAGGAGCTTTTATTGTTTATAAAACAGGATATACAGTACTTTAACTGTCCATTCAATTAGTTTGTTGATATTATTTAAAATGTAGCTTTGGCTAGCAGTGAAGACCTTATTATTGATATTATTATTATTATTATTATTAAGCATAAAATAAAGTAAAACACAAAATTAAATTTTTGTTTTAAAAAATATTAGTAATTAAGTAAAACATAAAATAAAGTAAAACAATATCATAATTAAGTAAACTTACTTTATTGTTGTAATAAAGCCTTCATAGGGCAGTGGGTAGCATGTTCGCCTCACAGCAAGAAGGTCTCTGGTTTGAGCCTCGGCTGGGTCAGTTGGCATTTCTGTGTGGAGTTTGCAGTTCTCTATACATGTGGTATAGGTGAATTGGGTAGGCTAAATTGTCTATAGTGTAAGTGTGTGAATGTAAAAGTGTATGGGTGTTTCCCTGTGATGGGTTGCAGCTGGAAGGGCATCTGCTGCGTAAAACATTTGCTGGATAAGTTGGCGGTTCATTCCGCTGTGGTGACCTCAGATTAATAAAGGGACTAAGCTGAAAAGAGAATGAATGAATGAATGAAACAAGGGTAATCAATTAATATTTACTTAGCATACAATTCTTGTTTATTTACAATACATACCCAGCAGGCACAGGTCAACATGATGTCATATTGATGTTGTACCACAACATCGTGGGGATGGTGGAATTTGTTTGGAAATGAAAATCGGCTTGACGTCAGAACCCAACATCAGGCCGACGTCAATGTCCAACCTAAAATCAACCAAATATCAATCATGTTACACCTTGACGTTGTGTGAACGTTACCACTATGACATCTATCAGATGTTGAGTTTTGGTCACTTTCCAGCACAACCTAAAATCAACCAAATATCAATGTATTTTTAAAAATATATATTTACTGAGTTTTTGCATTTAATATTTAAAGCATTACATTGCCACTACCTTACCACAACCGTGGCATTGAAAGAAAAGAAAAAAAACATCAAAATGAAATGTTTATCATTCCAGAGTTTCTGAGCTGTGTGAAAACAGAGTGTACCATATTTGTTCAGCCCATATGTTATCATTTAACATGAGTGGCTTGGCAACATCTAATGGAAAGAATATACAAAAGAGGTGCATCTTAATACAAAAAAAAAAACAGCGAGGCATTACATTATGTCATATTTTTAGTGTATATATGTTATCATTTGACATGAAGAGTTTGGTAACTTCCAAAGAGTACAAAATAGATATTACAAAGAAGAAAAAATAAAATAAAAATAAAGAAATAAATTTATTCTAAAGGCCAGGGAGTTCTTCTATCAATGTAATTTCACGTTGAAATTATATGTCAAAATAACGTCCTAAGATATCCTTACATTGAATTTTGGTCACCTGACATCATGACCCAAATATAACCTAATATTAACGTTTTATGATGTTGTGTGCCTGCTGGGATCAACATATGTCACCCGTAAGGCTTGACATTAATATAAAAGACTTAGGTGAGCACTGGAATGACCTCATTTTGTGTTTATGGCTAAATACATCAAGCAAAACAATTACAACTTAACATGCTCATTTACAATTATCAGTTAATCAAAATGAGATGTCTTATTTTGGCATTAATCAAAATAATACTCATGCTATATTACTAATAAATCCCCATTATGCAAATCTATTCCATTTATGGTTATGGCCCTATTAACCTGGGCATGTTTCATTATTATTTTATTATTATTTTATGTGTTTGTTTATTTATTACTGTGGCAGTTTTTTAACAGTTTTTTAAATAATAATAATAATAATCCCTTACATGTATAAAGCGCTTTTCTGGACACTCAAAGCGCTTTACACATTGGGGGGAATCTCCTCATCCACCACTAGTGTGCAGCATCCACCAGGATGATGCATCGGCAGTCACATTACACCAGATGGCACACCAGCTGATTGGTGGAGAGGAGATACAGTGATGAAGCCAATTATGGTATGGGGATGATGGACAGAGGCCAGTGGGCAAATTTGGTCAGGATGCCGGGGTTTAAACCACTACTCTTTTTCAAAGGACATTTTAACAAGTCGGGACCTCAGTTTAACATCCGAAATACAGGGCTCACTGAGCAGTATAGAGTCCCCGTCACCATACTGGGGAATTAGAACCCACAAAGACCGCAGGTTGGGCACCCCCTGCTGGTCTCACTAACACCACTTCCGGCAGCAACCTGGCTTTCCCATGTGGTCTCCCATTCAGGTACTGACCGGGTGCAGCCCTGCTTAGCTTCAGTGGGCGACCATGTGAGAGTTGCAGAGAGCTAGCTGCTGGCTGTGAATTTTTGTATATATGCCACTGTCACTATATACAATATATAGTATGTGTGTCTGTAGCCTATATATCTCATATTTTTGTATTGCATTTCGGAAGTTTTTATAAATATAACAAATTGATTGTGTGTTCAATCAAATTATCTGGAAAAAGTTACCTCAAATTACCTTCTCATCAATGCAAGAAAGATTTTTGAAACTCGTGATATTGTTTTTTTGTATCATTATTAATGTCTTTGTTCCACTTGCAGGCACATACCAGGGCCAGTGGTTGAGTGGTATGCGCCATGGCTATGGAGTGCGACAGAGTGTGCCTTATGGCATGGCAGCCATCATCTTCTCCCCTATGTGCACCTCTATAAACTCCCTACGGTCTGATCACAGCGAAGGGGCCCCCACCCCAGAAGATGGCTCTGGTGTCAGTGGGGTATCTGGCAGTCCAGTTGGCCGCAGTGGCTTTGTATTATGTGCTCACAGTGAAGCAGACAGGCACAGGAAGAGGAAAGGCCGCTTCCGACAGTCCATACTGAGCGGTTTAAAACTGCGGAGGTCTGAGTCCAAGAGCTCCCTGGCCAGCCAGTTAAGCAAGCAGAGCTCCTTCTGCAGTGAGGCAGGTATGAGCACCGTCAGCTCAGCCGCATCAGACATCAACTCTAACGTCAGCTTAGGTGAGGCGGAGGCAGGGGGCAGCGTGGATGCCACTGTCACCGAAACATATGCTGGCGAATGGAGAAATGACATGCGAACGGGTTGGGGTGTAAGTCATCGTTCAGATGGACTTCACTATGAAGGCGAATGGTTTGGGAATAAGCGGCATGGCTATGGCTGCACCACCTTTCCAGATGGAACCAAGGAGGAGGGAAAATACAAGCAGAATGTCCTGGTGAGTGGCAAACGGAAAAACCTGATACCGCTCCGTACCAGCAAAATCCGGGAAAAGGTGGATCGTGCTTTGGAAGCTGCTGAGAAAGCTGCAGATATCGCCAAGCAGAAAGCTGAAATCGCATTGTCCAGGTAAGACATCAAGTGTTTTTAACAAGTAAGAGCAATTCGAAGCAAATAAGAGCAATCCATCACAATTTAGAATTATCTAGGAGGTGAGGAGATGTAACAACGGGCAAAACAAATGTTGTTCTGGAAAGGCCACAGTCCTACAGATTTGTCTTGCAACACACTTGATCCAGCGAATCCAGCTCTTCAAATTGCTTTGAAAACTGTAGGAACAATCAAGTCCTCCGAAATTATTCATACCCCAGGGATAATCCAGGCTTGGGACTGGAACTAATCTCCAAAAATCATCCTAACCCATAGTACTGTTGATCATAGAGATCATTAATGACAACAGTTCTACAATCTACTGTGGGTTATGGTGCTTTTGATGCGAAGCGTAGCCCAGAATTGTAGCCCTCCAGATGCGTTTAGGCCAGGGGTGGTGCAAACTCAGTCCTAAAGGGCCAGTGTCCTGCATATTTTAGTTTCAACCCCAATTAAACACACCTGAACCAGCTAATCAAGCTTTTCCTAGGTATACTAGAAACTTCCAGGCAGGTGTGTTGAAGGAAGTTGGAGCTAAACTATGCAGGACACCGGCCCTCCAGGACCGAGTTTGGACACCACTGATTTAGGCCTTCTGAGTTACAGTAATGACCATCTGAACAAGACACAATTGAAGTCACAGCTTGATTTTTGGTAAAACATTGCTTTGGTCAAAATAAATGCTGAATAATGCAATACTTTTCTTCTTTACAGGATGAGCCATGCTAGAGGAAAGGCGGAGGCTGCAGAGGGAGTCGCACAAAGAGCCCTGGAAGAGTGTCGTCTGGCCAGGGCTATAGCCAAAGAACTTTCCCCTCTTTCCATCACTATGGGAATGGTAGGTTAAAATACACTATAGCACTATATCTGTAATGCATTTAAAATACTATATACCAGAGTTCTTCAATTTTGTTTCTGGAGACCCACTGTGTTGTAGAGTTTAGCTCAAATCCTAATCATAAACTGCCTTTTATACATTAATTCACAATGCCCCACATGACGGACTTTCTCCTAGATAGTTATACTGTAGTAACTCGGTTAGAAGAGCTACCCCCACCCCTCTCCGTAATTTTCCTGGTAGCATTTGCATCATCAATAGGTGCTCTGAAGCAATGTATGTAGGCCAACAGTAACATCAAATGTGGCAGTAAAGAAAGTCAGCAACTGGAGGATGGAGGACTCTGTGAATTAAGTTTTGTTTTTGTTGTGAGTTTTGTTGTGATAATGGAGATGGGATGTGATTGAAAGAGCAAAAAAGGAAAACTAAATCACCTGCCATAACTTGTTGTAGTACAACATCAATGAAAAAATAATGCATTGGTTCAGACAAATGTGACAGGTAAATGCTGCTACATTAGCTTTCTGTGATTGTCTTGTAAGACATTAAGATATTGTGCCAGTGTTTTTATTATTTGCATTTGCCAAATCACTATTTAACTGATTCCTATTGTCCTAGGTTAGACTCTACTCTGTAGTGTACTAGATCATTTAGTTTTGGTAGTAGTTCTAGGACAGGGGTCACCAACTTGGTTCCTGGAGGTCTACCTTAATACAAATTTTAACTGCAACCCTGACCAAACACATGTGTCTGTTATTATGAAATGCTGCTTCAGGTCCTTATTGGTTCAGGTGTGTTTGACCAGGAATGTATCTCTTCAGGAACAGGGTTGGTGACCCCTGTTGTAGGAACTACAAAATGGGGCAAAACCCATATTGGTCCCGTGAATAAAAACAAGTGATGTAGTTTGGCAAATGATAGTAATTAGTAATTTTGCCCTATATAAGGATCTTCCAAGTCAAATTTCATGTGAGAGAAATGTAACTTGGCCAAAAACACTTGGTGATTACACTATTATTGTATAATCCGTTCTTTAATGTGACCTTGTCTAATTATTTCTGTTAAAAAGGACTGGAATGCCAGAGACCAAAGCACCATGACAGGAAAGAGAAAGACCATGAGGTGGTCTCCACTGGCACAGACAGCCCTGAGCTCTGCACACCAGACACAACACCCCCAGCCCAAACGCCAGACCTGAGCCCAGTTTTGAGCAGTCCCTCCTCGCCCCCCTGCAGTCCACCTACTCATCGCAACAGGAATGCTTGTTTCATGCGTCAGAGTGCAGTGGATGAACAAGGAGGGGCTGAGATTCAGGTTCTAGTGGAAGGCAGAGGCATGGACAGCATGAGAGCTGGGGCTAACAGCTGGACGGCTGAGATGTATCCTCACAGAAGAGGAAGCAAAGGGGAGAGCAGTCGTTCCACAACTCCATCCCTGCTGGAAGAGGAGATTGGTCACATTAATGGACATGAGAACTCCTCAACTCATCACCCGTGGGAGAACGGCTCCTCTAATCACAAACCCATCGAGCATATGGCCCCTGAGAAGGTCTGGGATCAAATGTCCTCCAATCAAAAGCCCTGGAAGCATGTTTCCTTAAGTCAGAAATCCAGGGAACATGCAATTTCTAGGGAGCGAGAGCATAAACCATCCAATCACAACTCTGTTGATTGTGAATCTTCCAAGTGCAAACCACAGGTGCACATATATTCCAATCACAAGTCTGCAGGTCATAATAATTTATCCAATCACAAGACCATTGAGCATGCTTCCACCAATCACAAACCAAAGGAGTTTATTTCTGCACATGAAAAACCACACGTTTCTTATCATTATAACCCCCAAGAGCATGTTTCTTCCTATCACAAACAACACGAGCATGTCCACTCAAACCACAAGCCACGAAAGTCCTTCACCAATCATACGATTGGTGAGCCTAGCTTGAATGCATACCAGCTCTCAGACCGTGGGGCCAACAACTCCACTCTGGAATGGACTGTTGAAAACAATTCCCAGTGGATCTCTTCTCATTCACATCCGCAGGAGAAAGAAGGGGAAAATGATTATCGGGTTGAAATGAGGTTCCAGCCCCTAGACTCCATTTCCCAACAGAACTTTGGCTCTGGCATGAAATGCTCGGGTCTCCAAGGGCACAATTTGCAGAGACTACGTCAGCGAAACCAAGAAGGCAAAGAGTGGGGTCTTGCGGCCAGGGAGGGATCCATGGACTCTGTGCAGATGCTTGACACTTTGAATGTTGGGGTTGATGTGGAGGAATGGCCTTTGCACAGGGACATTACTCTTTCACCCCCTTTAACGTCTTCTTTAGAACCACTGGAACAAGAAGGAGAGCAACTGAACCTGATAAAGACAAACTCAGTAAGTAAACAGAATAATGTTTCTGGAATTTCGGTTTTGCTAATAAAACATATATTTACAGATTTACGCAGAATAGATTTATTACAAGACTTAAAACACTGTCAAAAAATATTTTTCTGTTGAAGCCACAAGACAATGGGTGTCATTGACTAAACCTGCATATGCTGAAATGAATGCATGAAATGAGCGTACAGGCATTTTCATGAATAAATCAGGATTCATCAAAACTTTTGTACTAAAAATACTTCGAAATATATGAAAAAAATTCAAAAACAACTTATACCACACTTAGCCAATTATCATGTACCCCTAAGCAGTGCTTAATTTGTAAATGAATAATTCCCGGAACAAATCCAGGAAATAAAAGTCCGCACCGATGTCCATCAAACAATTTCAGCTTTCCTGGAACATGATGTCATTAAATGGTGATAGGGCAAAAAGAGCATCAAATTTCTGAACAGTCTTTAATTATTTTGTGCCATATATAATGTTATAGGTCAGTCATGGTTAATAAATTCATGTAGCTACAAACATAAAATGTATGAACGATCTCTATTCAGTTTATTTCACTATTATGTGCCAAGTGAAAATAATAATTAAATAACTGACTCTCTCAGTCTAATCTTCAAGAAGAGCCCACAGTTACCTCTTCTGTCATGTCACTTGTCACTTTTGCTTCGCTTCTTTCTTCCACTTTCCTGGTAAATTTGCACAGTTCCATCTTAAGATCTCGTTTGATCAGGCTCATTATCAGATTTACTCGTCATTTTAAAAATGAAAATATGTATGCCTCTTTGCCATTTTGAAAATACCTATATTATTTAGGTAGGCCACTATGCCATTATTTATTTTTGCTGCTCACTGTGTGCGAAACAATAATCCCCATCCAATGAGAGTGATTGTAAACATAAGAAAGCCGATTGGCTGAAAATATTGTTGAGGGCTATCATGTGTGTGTGCGCACGTGCAATCCACAGCCTTCACTTGCACTCATTATCTCTTTCTCACACACACATGCACGCACGTAGATATTCACCACACACAATTTAATGCCGGACACATTAAAATAAGTTCCGGAAATCAAAACACGAATATCTGACATTTTCCAGAACAGGATCCAGCAAGATCCGGCTCCAATTAACCACTGCCCCCTAGGACTTATAAACGTGTATAAAGAACTCAACATATAATTAGATATGTTATTTACATGGTGAATGAAAAGTAACTAGACATTAAAAAATATTTATATTACAGGATATATACAATTAGAGTTCCAAACAACTATCATCTGCACTATCCATTATTAAACAATGATTATTGTGTCTCACCTTGTGTTTGGAGTTATGGCATCTGTAACTGCATCTTCAGAGAGAGAACAGATATGTTTCCTGAGAGTGATGAAAGGCTATTTATGCCTCAATCACACAGAATGTATTTTTGCAACAAAAGGTGCCTTTTAAAAATGATTTTCTATTGGCATCTATTGTTTTGCGCACTGTTTATGTGCCCTGCATTTGTTTGCTGTGCCTCATTATTTGATGGAGCGCTCTGTGCGTCTGCAGTTAGAAAAAACTCTGTGCATCAAGACCATTGACACGGTAGATGCTGAGCATCATAAAATGCCCAGCACTCTGCTCTTTTAAAATTAGTCTTTTCTAAAGCCAACAAAAATGCAGTGCGTTGCATCTCGCATTTTCAGATCTGAAAGCGTGTTCCACATCTAACATCAGAACCTTCATTACCGTTAAATTTCTTTATCTTTTGTTTCGCTACCATAGTTTTCTCCTCCTAATTCATAATGTGTGTTCTTAAAATTTTCTCTGAATAAGTGCCACTTTTCGTAAAGCCCTTATATGGAGTTGGTTTGGCCGTGTATAATGCCAATTACTAATCTAGCTAGTACATGATGAAAAATGTGTGCAATTATTAGTGAATGAGACTTAATGTTTCATCTCATCATTGGCAGAAAATGCTTCCATGGTGTTGATACAATTTTCAGGCAATCCATGCTTTCATTGTTATATGATATGGGGTACTATTATGCTTGTTCTGCGGTAGTAAAGAATCTCAAAATCCAAAAATGTGATAAAGTAGATGTGGGTGCAGAATTCTAACCTAAAAAAAACCAAAAAGCATGGAGAGAGTTAGCAGCTTGGTTGCTGGTACAGAATACAGCTGTAACAAAAAATCTTTTGAGAAATCGATTCAGCATTAATTCAGAGATTTTCAAAATGCATTACTAATCTCTCTTGAATCGCTCCTGAGCTCCATTTTTAACAGCAAATCGAGCTATAGGCAAGTTTTTAACCATTCACATGCTCACAATGAAGCTAATAATATGCAGCTGCACACTTGCAGACCCACACATGTTTCAGGACACACAGCGATCCAGGCCTCCAGGAGGCACTTCCGTTGTAAGTAGGATTATTTATAGGGCTGATTTAAACATTGAAATGTGTCCATAAGTGCTCTATTTTTACTAAAGCTCTATTTTTGTAAATATTCAAGGATCATTTGATTATTATCAGTTTTATACCACCTGTATTTTGTTGTACATACACTTCTTCATGGCTTACGTTATATTGGTGGTGTAACAAATATGATCATTTTGCTAATATTCAATTCAAATTGTCTCTTTTAGTAGATTTTTCTCGTATGCTAATTAAGATTTGAATAAAAACTATGTACATTAGTGTAGTTTGTCGATATGAAAACAGAGACAGTTATCAGGAACAACAATATGCTTTCTTTATTTTCAGCTTGCATGTGCTCGGCTGCTCATAACATTAACCACTTGTACAAGATAAAGAAAAGAAAGCATATTGTTGTTTCTGATAACTGTCTCTGTTTTCATATCGACAAACTACAATTAGTAAAATTGTACTCCTGTTGAATTGAACTTGTTAAAGTAAATGTGAAGATATACCAGCCTGATCTCACAAGGAAACGTAAGTATTTTATGTTTTGTCAGTTTAGTGGCTAATTTGTACGAATTTGTACGAGTTCAGTTATACAAAAATGTACGATTTTAAAAAGGAGGCATGGCACCCAACCCCACCCCTAACCCCAACCATCATTGGGTGATGAGCAAATCGTACCAAATTGTACGAATTAGATCGTACAAATTCATACGAATAAGCCACTAAATCAAAAAATTACAAATTGCTGTGAGATTGCGTTGGATATACACACATTTCCCCTCTTTGTTGTAGTTTTAGAAAATTGCCAGTAAAATTACTAAAGTTCCCCAAACTGCTTTCTGCTGTTCTAAGGCTATCTGTTCAATTTTTGGTTAAGTAACAAATAATTTAGGACAGAATAATGATAATTATTATTATTATTATTATGCCTATTATTTGTAGTATTTTCATAAACCACCCCTTCAATATGTACAACAAGAAACAAAAAGCTGGAGTTTTGACTGCATATACTCTGTGGAAGAATGACTGAGTGTGTGTCTAATGCTCGTTCGTACACACAACAGCCACAAATATATTTCAGCATCTGTGTGATGCAAAAAACGTGCTGATTGCATTATCACTGGTGACAGGTAATGCTTGAAATATAAACCTCATGTCTGTTGTCCTAAGAAGCATCAATTACATCAGGGTTCCACTTTTTTAAAACAGCCCTCCTATGAATTGTCAGTCACAGAAATGCCCCCTCGCCAATCTTGTGAGTTTGAGACCCCTGCTGTAAGGGGTAGGTTTAGGGTTATGGTAATTGTAGAGAATATTAAAGCACAGCAAGTTGAACAAACAAACTAAATATCATAGCCGACAGCCAAGGAGATATCTCCAAGATTAATTTTAACACAACTCACTATGAACACTCTTGTAATTCATTTAAACCTTTCGTAAAATTTTATAAATACGTTTGGTTTGAGTGGTGTGCATAAGGAATTGGAGGTAAGCAGAGTATGGCTGTTTGTGATGAATACAGCACCATCTCCTGTTAAAAACTAAGCTTAGAATTGATTCAGGAAAGAATAGCAATGCATTTTGAAAATCTCTGAATCGATGCAGAATCAAAATTACAGCTCCACCAGTTGGCAAAGTCACAATTATTGCACTGAATACACTAAGAAGTGACAACTTTACTCCTATAAAGTATTGTGAATGACTTAGTTCAGTCAGATTGTTTGTCAAGCTACTCGTGAAGCAGATTTTTTTAAGCGTGCATGATATTTAATGTTTAAAAAACAAATCTGCAGTATAAAGTGTGTCTAATAACTCTGTTTTCTCTTGTCCTACAGGGCTCCAGCTCTGTCCTGGTGGTCATGGTGATATTACTCAACATTGGTGTAGCCATTTTGTTTATTCATTTCTTTATTTAATCATATGGCCTATAGAATGTCAATAACAGCATTGATCATCATCAAGAGATATAAGATATGCACACAATGATCACTTAGCACCACTATTTTAATATAAGAAACCCAAACAATTACAGTAGTAAATGTCTGTGTAAGTTGGGCAAGTTCATGTAAATTGTTATCTTCTTTTATGGTTCAATTTATTCTATAATTCTATTACAACTCATTAGTTAACTTTGCTTACCTTTTTTCCCACCACTCATAATAAAGGTCCATTCACAATATTCTGTAGAACTGAAGTATTATGCACATTTAGGTTTTTTAATATGCAGAGCACGTCTGATATGTTTTACCACATCTTAAACAGTTGCGAAAGATTATTTGGGACTTGTTTGTTTTCTTTTTAAATGCACATCAGGCCTGAGACATTGAGTAACAAGACTCTGAAGATTATTGTGCAGAAATGGTCTTGTGGTTTTATGTATTTTGATATAGTTGATGTAAGGTGCAGTTCACACTAATTTACGTATAACCAACCAGTCCAAAACCACATGCCCTCCTCCCACTGTATTCCAGGGTACAGCCCTATACGATCGCTGCAGACGCTCATTACGCCATCCAACTCTCTCGTCTCCATAGCCAGATTCAACACACTATAAGTCTGTGGTTACAGCTGTCTTAAAGGGCTTCATCATAGCGCATTGTCATGATTAAACTCATACACAAATAAGCCTGCAGAATTACTTCCACTCTAACGAATCCCACCTCCTTTAGCATCGATAGTCACTGAATTTCAGCACAATCCAGTCGTGTAGTTCGTTTTGACTCACTGATTCACCATCGAAACACTGCTATGCCAGACTCACTACGAAAGAAACGTCTGTGTTTTCTCGTACACCACACTATCTGCTAGATGACGTAAAAGTACAACAGGGGTGCAGCAGCGGTTGAGTATTCCGGCTCATGCTCGATAAAGTTTGAGACTGTTACCTTATGACCACTGCTTTGGATATAATATATTATTCTATATTACTGAACACTTAACATATTTGAACACGTTTGCAAGATATCATTGATATGCTGAGTGCCTTTTTTAATTGAGAAACCATCCCAGCGAGCAGGTTGTGTACAGGTGGCCGCTCATAAAGAGGTCACGAGAAACGGTTCGTCTCTCTCTCTCCCACCCCACCTCTGAACAAAATCAAGTTGGCTTTCGAACTGAGCCTAAGCCTGTGGAGATTTTTACAGCATGTTTGTTAGCCTGTTCTCTTCTGCTGTTACTCTGTGTGATTTTCTGCCTGTCTCTCTGTCCAGCAACTTAGATACCAATTGGGACTGAAAGCAGTGTAAAAATACCAGCTTATGTTTCTCAGTGGGACCTGACTGACATTATCTAAATTAATGAATGATAAACTGCTATTGTATATTTTATACTACTCATCCAGTGATATCATGTTGTGAGATCATTGCATGCCTACGCATGCCCTTTCTTACGCAATGATTTATGAGATTGTTTCCAAGTTATGTGGAAAATTAATAAAATGTTTGAGGTTATGTTGTGGCTTATGCTTTTCTTAGAAAATGTTCATATGAAAAAACATCTTCAGGTTTTATAACATGTGCATAAAGTTATAAACAAAAAGGAACCCAACCAAAAACACAATACACCCGTAGATACATAAATAGACACTAATAAAGTAAAAAACAGCCTTTTTAAAGAGCCAGATGTGGTTTTGAAAGTGCTTTTTACAAGTCCCACTTAATTGAAAGTCACAGTAGTCTTTTCTTTTCTATTGGGACACGGCTTTTTGGACTTCATTTTGTCCACTGGGAATTGATTGGGTTATTTTCCTGCTTGATTAGGTATATTTTGAAGCTTGGCTGCAGGTTTGAGCTGGTTTAACTTGGACATGTGACCAGGTTAAAATGAACCAGCTTAACAAGGGTTTTTCACTCTGAACTTAACCCAGATTTTCATTCTTCGAAACCATACTTTAAGCCCAGGTAAAGGAAAATTTCACACTAGTTATCTGAAATGGAAGCACAATTACAGGATATGTTCGCATGGTTTAGAACAGTGGGCTCAAACTCAGTTCCTGGAGGACCACAGCTCTGCAAATTTTAGCTGCAACCACCTCCAAATCACAAATCAGACCTCCAAATCAGTGTCTAGTAGTCTTGAACACATTAGATCAGCTGCGTTTGATACGGTTGGAGCAAAACTGCAGACCAGCGGTCCTCCAGGAACTGAGTTTGAGAGCCATGGTTAAAAACAACCAATGAAAATTCAAAAGTTAAGTCCTGAACCAGGATTTTTTGGCAATTGAAAAGAAAACTTAGAAATTCTCAGTTTTGCTGGATTATTGCGTATAAGTACAAAATAGGTAAAAATACACATAAATGTAAATAATATCATTCATTCATTCGTTTTCTTTTCGGCTTAGTCCCTTTATTAATCCGGGGTCGCCACAGTGGGAATGAACCGCTAACTTATCCAGCACGTTTTACGCAGCGGATGCCCTTCCAGCCGCAACCTATCCCTGTGAAACACCCACACACACTCATACACTATGGACAATTTAGCTTACCCAATTCACCTGTACCGCATGTCTTTGGGCTGTGGGGGAAACCGGAGCACCCAGAGGAAACCCACGAGAACGCAGGGAGAACAAGCAAACTCCACACAGAAACGCCAACTGACCCAGCCGAGGGTTGAACCAGCAACCTTCTAGCTATGAAGCGACAGCACTACCTACTGCGCCACTGCGTCGCCTCCTAAATAATATCATATCATATAATAATAATATAGGCAGCACAGTGGCGCAGTGGGTAACACGATCGCCTCATAGCAAGAAGGTCGCTGGTTTGAGCCTCGGCTGGGTCAGTTGGCATTTCTGTGTGGAGTTTGCATGCTCTCCCCATGTTCGCATGGGTTTTCTCCGGGTGCTCTGGTTCCCCCCACAAGTTCAAAGACATGCGGTACAGGTGAACTGGGTAAGCTAAAAAAATAATAATTGTCTGTAGTGTATGTGTGGGAATGAGAGTGTATGGGTGTTTCTCAGTGATGGGTTGCAGCTTGAAGGGCATCCGCTGCGTAAAATATAAGCTGGATAAGTTGGTGGTTCATTCCGCTGTGAGGACCCCAGAATAATAAAGGGACTAAGCTGAAAAGAAAATGAATGAATGAATATCATATAATAATAATATATAATAATAATAATATCATAAAATAATATATTATCATATAATAAAAATATATAACATTAACAATATCATATAATAATTATAATATCATATCAATGTTTTCTTCAGTATGAATATTTTGTTTTAACTGAAAATATTATTTATTCCATCAAATATACATTTCTAAATGAGACAGTAAACCCAAAACGGAAAATTACATAACAATTTACTCACATTTCACACATTCCAGACCGGTTTGACTTTCTGTCTTCTGTTGAACACAAAAGAAGACATTTTAAAGAAAGCTGGAAACCTGTAATTGACTTTCATAGCACTTGCTGTTCCTATAATCAATAGTTATGTTTTAAGCTTTCTTCAACATATCTTCATTTGTAATCATGAGTACAAAGACAATAATAAAGGTTTGAGGGTGAATAGATAGTAAGATTTTTTGGGGGGTGAATTATGTTGTTTTATGTTTTATTTAACTCTACATGACAACATTTATAATTTACATTTGAAAGACAAGTCATCCGTATATAGACATATTATCCAGCAAAATAAGAGCTGAGTTGAGTTGACTTTATTGGTACGCGTAGGTATGGACCCTTTGCAGCAAAGTTTGCCATTTGATACCAACAATTAAATCAGACATTTACATACCCACATATACACATACAAAAGTACCTCATAAAATATTACAATTTATTCAGAGCGACATAGATGATGGGACAAAGCTATTCCTGTAACGTTTTGTCCTATTAAAAAGCATCTGAAGCCTTCGACCCGAAGGGAGTACTGTAGGTTAAAGTCCTCAGACAGAGGATGAGAGCTACAGCTACTAATGTTCTTGGCAATCCGTAAATCTGCCTACTATACAGAGATTCAATACTCAGCTGTGATTCAGCAATCAACCTGCTAGACCACCTAACAACCTGGCTCAGTCTATTCCTGTTTTTAAGGGACAGACTTCCAAACCCTGCCACCAGAGCGAAGGATAGAATAGACTCAATAAAAGCACGGTCGAAAGGAGTTTACATATTGGGCCCAATGTAAAAACGTGAATTTCCTGAGACAAAAAAGGCACTGATGCCCCTTCTTGCATACAGCATCTTTGCCTCTGAGTTTAAAAAACGGTCAATAATGGTACCCAAATATTTGTAGTTCTACACGGTTTCTACTTTTTGACCCCTGATATTAGTCACATTAGCTGCTGTATGATTCCTTCTAAAATCAATAATCATGTCCTTTTTTGTTGCATTAAGTTTTAGATTTGACTCCTCATACCACTGAACAAAATGCTCCACCATGGGACCATGACTATGTTTATCTCCTTGGAGGAGGCTTATATCATTCATTCATTCATTTTTTTTTCGGCTTAGTCCCTTTATTAATCTGGTGTCGCCACAGTGGAATGAACCGCCAACTCATTCAGCATATGTTTTACGCAGCAGATGCAGTTGAAGTCAGAATTATTAGCCCCCTTTTTATTTTTTAAGTATTAACAGCAAGGAAATGTTCACAGTATATCTGATAATATTTTTTCTTCTGGAGAAAGCTTTATTTGTTTTATTTCGGCTAGCATAAAAGCAGCTTTAATTTTTTTTAAAAAACATTTTAGGGACAAAAATATTAGCCACTTTAAGCTATATATTTTTTCTATAGTCTACAGAACAAACCATCGTTATACAATACCTATAATTACCCCAACCTGCCTAGTTAACCTAGTTAAGCCTTTAAATGTCACTTTAAGCTGTATAGAAATGTCTTGAAAAATATCTAGTAAAATATTAATAACTGTTATCATGGCAAAGATCAAATAAATCAGTTATTAGAAATGAGTTAGTGTTGAAAAAAAATTCTTCTCTCCGTTAAAAAGAATTTGGGAAAAAATATACAGGGGGCGAATAATTCTGACTTCAAGTATATATACAATCATTAATAATGCTGAATTATAATTATCTCATTATTTTTAAATAGCCCTAGCCAACCTTTGCAGGGCATATGATTTATACGAATGTAAAGCTCAAACATGTGCATAACCTGGGTCAAATAAAAGACAAAATATTTCAAATGCACAATTTGAGAACAATTTCCACACAATGTCGTTTAAAAGCTTGCCCGTTGGCAACGCCATTGTGAGGACACAGACATTCTCGGTTATTTATTTAATTATTGTTTTTAACAGTACTGCATTAGGCCTACATAATCAGACGGAACGAGGAATTTGGAAACGTCGCCCGTATACTAGAAAATCAGTGATTTTCCATCGCCTTGATTCCGCCCATATCATCGGGGTGTCCGCCTTGTTCGAGGGGCTGGTCGTAGAGGTCCGATGCGTCACGTTTGTTTGGGCCTTCTGCATCCCACTGGCAGGGAAGCGCCCGATTTTTCCTCCCTGGCGTCAAAACGTCCTGTATATATTTATTACAATCGGGAATCTTCGGGATAACGAGGTATCGAAAGGAAAACGCGACGCAAAGTAGGTTAAATGCAGCGAGGTGGCGGCTGCTAATTTTTTTACGGCAATTGCTACAGCGTAGCGTACTGGTAAACACATTTGCATGACGCTTTACGTGTCATTTGCATGTAGTTCTGCAGACGCTTTATGAATTGTTGCATAAAGTGTGTTTATTGCATGTGTAATTTGTGAGTAACATAAAGCGGATCGATTGCAGACGGGCATATTGTGTGAGAAGAGCATTAGCAGCGGTTGCTAGCTCTGGCTGCAAGTGTGCGTCGGTCAAAGCTAGCTGAAGTTTTCTTGTACACCAATTGCTAATATAAGTCCTGGGGTATGGTTATATTTCAAGGCTTTGCGCGATGGTTTTGAAAATGGATTTCTAATATCCAAAGCTTGGCTTTTTTCTGCACCAGGCAAATAATTAAGACGATCAAAGGGAATTCCAGATTTCTCCCATTTTCCTCCCTCAGGCTAGCAAGCAGCCGGCTCCACAGATCGTATACATTTTTTAAATCTAGATTTTCATTGCTCTCACTGCATGACATTGTTTCTGTTTTAATATTCCCAACTATAAAGAAGTTCTCGTCAAGTGTTTATGTTGTGATGGGAATGCTGTTTATTCCATTTAAAATTCAATATCAGTAAAGGTTGTCTGAATTAAGCAGCATTATTAACATGTTGAAGATGCATGTGGAAACACTGCAAATATCAGTATTTTTTAAAATGTTTATTCGGAAATTTTTAAGCTTTGCTCATTTTGTTAACTTGAAATTAAATTGTATAAATGACACTGATATAAGGAAGTGTTTCTGGACCTCTTTTTAGTCATCCACATTCTATAATTTACTGCGTTTTCAGTTTAAAAGTATTTGTTGTTATTTGTGTTTTGTACATATTTGAAGTCATTTTCAAGCCTTTGATTAGTCATTGTCTTATTATTATTATTATTATTATTATTATTATTATTATTATTATTTAAAATATGTTACATTTATTATTCCTATTTAAGTGAGTAATGCTTGTGTAATAATGCATTTTATTTCCCATTGCAGGTATGCATTTGGAGACCATTCTGTGTAGTTTGCTGGAGAAAATTTCAGACGTTCCAGTTGGATTGGTATTTGATACAAATATACCAAAAAAACTCACAAATTATGAACCAGCTCACTCAAAACTCTTTATAAGACAATTTTAGTATCATTTGTTACTTTTCCAATGAACTGACCATCAGTTGTTGGACCAATATTGTGCAGACAGATCCCAAAGTGCTGATCCCAGAAAGCTGAGTTCATACATGTACAGTGCAAGAATGACAGAAGCATGGCAACAGCAACATGCAGTGGCCGCTCCTCCCGTCGGGCACCCGCTTCTACAAGGGGCTGAGAATGCATTGGGCAGTGCTGCATATGGTATTGTCCTTCAGGCGGACCCTGCTTTGCAACAGTCACAGCATGGCCAACATGCACAGCAGCACACGCTGCCAGCTCAGCAGCCTCAGCTGCAGGTAGGCAGTGAAGGTGGCCACAAATGTGGAGCATGTGGTCATGACATTTCACATTTGGCCAATCCTCATGAACACCAGTGCATGGTTAACCAAGACCGTTCTTTCCAATGCACTCAGTGCATGAAGATCTTCAACCAAGCAACAGATCTTCTGGAGCATCAGTGTGTTCAAGTTGAGCAAAAGCCATTTGTGTGTGGTGTGTGCAAAATGGGATTCTCCCTTCTCACGTCTTTGGCACAGCATCATAATGAACACAGCACTGGAAACAACCCAATGAAATGCTCTATTTGTGAAAAAACTTATCGCCCAGATTCATCCACCTCAAACCCTCAGCAGCCCTCTACTGCGGAGACATCCAATGATGGGGCAGCCATGGGTTCCTCTTCCACCACAGCTTTTCAGGGCTCTGACCGTCCATATAAGTGCTCCGTGTGCAATAAGGCGTTTCGCCACCTTTCAGAACTCTCCCGTCATGAAAGAGTGCACACGGGGGAGAAACCCTACAAGTGTGACACCTGTGACAAGAGCTTCAGTCAAGCTTCTCATCTGGCACACCACCAGCGCACACACAGTGCCGATCGGCCATATAAATGCGCTGTTTGTGAGAAGACCTTCAAGCACAGGCAGCACCTGGTGCGGCACATGTACGCTCACTCTGGCGAGCACCTTTTCAAGTGCAACCTGTGCGAGCTGCATTTCAAGGAGTCATCCGAGTTGCTGCACCACCAGTGCCAGCCTGCTGGAGAGCGTCCCTTTCGATGCACAGCATGTGGGAAAAGCTTCAAACGACCCTCGGATCTCCGACAGCATGAGCGCACCCATTCAGAAGAGCGGCCTTTCCAGTGTGAGGAGTGCCAGATGAGCTTCAAGCAGCAGTATGCGCTTGTTCGCCACCGTCGTACACACAAAAACCCAGCCGACCGCCCTTTCAAGTGCAATCAGTGTGACAAGGGTTTCCTGCAACCTTCCCACCTGCTGTACCACCAGCACGTCCATGGCATCGAGAGTCTGTTCAAATGCGCAGCTTGCCAAAAGGGCTTCAGACAATCTGGGGAGCTGCTAAGGCACAAGTGCACAGAATCAAACTCTGGGTCGAACGCAGTGGAGAAGCCGTACAAATGTGACGTGTGCGGGAAGGGCTACAAAAAGTCATCTACGCTACAGCGCCACCAGAACTCCCATTGCACAGAAAAGCCACTCAAGTGCTCGCTGTGCGGCCGCCGCTTCCAATCCTCGTCGGATTTCGTGCAGCATCGGTGCGACCCTGCTCGAGAGAAGCCCATGAAGTGCGCAGACTGCGAGAGACGCTTTAAATATTCTTCCGAGTTGCAAAGACATCGAAGAGTCCATACAGGAGAGAAACCCTTCAAGTGTCCCACCTGCGACAAGGGATTCAAACAGCGCGAACACTTGGCTAAACATGGCATCATCCACTCCCGCGAAGCTCAGTTCAAGTGCGTGTGGTGTGGAGAGTGCTTTGGAGAGCTCGGAGCCCTTCAGGAGCATACAGTTCAACACACTGCAGAAGGAGGAGGGTATCCAGCTTCCTCGTGCATAGAGTGAGACCTCCTTACCAAGCTAAAATATACCTGATTTTTCTTATGTATGTTTAGTGACATATCCCACAAGCATTGCAGTAAATGTTGGACTGGTAAGGAACTACAGCTTTGATGTACCTTTGGTAGATTTTGGCAACATCGCATCTACTCCACAGACAGAAACGTCAACTATTTTGATGAACAGAACTGCACACGAGAGTTGCTCCTCAAAAAAAAAAAAGAAACTGCATGTAAAAATGAACAATTTAGTCTCATATGCGACTTGTATACCACGTGTTTGAGACCAGCCAAGAAACAGCTGATCAGTTTTACAAGGAACTAAAGAGTTAAAGTGTGAGTTCTGCTTTGCGCATTCAAAGACCAGTATATATCTAAAACAAGATAATGTAGTGCAGTTACCAGTGAAAGCTCTTTTTATTATTTTTTTCAGAATTACTTAAGCAAGAACATGATAGCCACCCTAGAACTTCACAGGATTGACCTCGTCTAGATGATTCATTGGTTTTCTTTTGAACTATTTGGCCTTGTACCTTACAAATTAACTGCCTTTCTTCCAGTGATCTCCATCTCATGCCTCCTCCACGTTAGTAACGGAACACTGTCTGGCCATCTGGACAATATACAGTAGTGATTGTATGTATTCTTAATGTATAACTCCCATCACCTAACCCATAATGTAACAGGGTATATGTATGCATGAATAGCCTAAATAATTTATACCGTTTGTTGTCATATTAACTTGTAGGCAAAATGACTACACGAAAAAAAAAAAATAGTAGCCATTCTATTTCTCTTGCGCATTTTGACTCATAACAACGACGCAGTTAGTTTGCAAGCAGTTCTAAGAGTGAATTTACAGTAGTACCGCGTTTCGCAGTTACTTACTAACTGCCAGGCGACAGAGAACAACGAGGAAGTATTTGAGTTTGCCGACTGCAAACGGATGGTGTTTTGCGTTAGCTAAATAATGCTGTAGAATTTGTAAAGATATCTGTACATGGATGTTTTGTATCACTTTGACATGAGTACAGTGCTAGGTTTTAGTATCCGTTTGTGTATCATCATACTGTAAACTGTGCATATGTGATTGTTTCCTCTTGTGAGGATATGTTGTTTCTGTTTTAGTGGATTATTCTTTTACCGCAGACACCTTGTTTAGTTTCTCTGACACAGATTTAATTGTTTGATTTCTGCTTTAGAAACAAAAATGTCACAAAAGATGGTTGGAATTTTAGTTTTTACGCTTGCGTCAATGGATCGGATGACAATAGAGCGCTGCAGTTTCGACGACAAAACCCTGAAGAGTTAAGATCTATGGGAAGCATAATTTTATAACATTTGGACATCACGCTTTAAACTGCACATCCTGGCACCTCAGATGTTCTTATGTAGTGATTTGTTACAAAGATTTTTTTATTGATATGGGTTTGTAATTTACATGTAAATCAAAAAGTCCATGTATCATCAATTTATGTTCAACTTTTAAAAAAAAAATAATAATAAATTGAAAGTCGCATTATAAAAACCAATGGGAAGTCTTGAGGGAATTAACACTGGGTCAACTTTCCAGGTTTTGATGTACTGCAGCACCCTATATAACTTCTTGTTTGGGTTAAAATACTGTATCTCACTGAACTGCATAACAGGCAATCAACAGCTTTTGTAATTATATAGAAAATATATATAAATTGAAAAATTGAAGAGTACAAATACAGGTTATAGGATTAAAAAAAGCTAAAATACAGTATTAACTAGTAGTTGAGTGTTTTTGAAACGTAAACCTCTTACAATGCAGTTTTTAAATGTCTAATTGAATCCATATTAATGATACATTTTTATTAACCTAACAGCTTGAATGTAAATATTGCAAACATTTCATGACCTACCCCCTCATGCCTCAGAAAGCCTTATTAACATTAACGGCTAATGTGTCAGTATTGTTTGTTCTGTTACAGATTTGTGTACTCTTCATGTGCATTAAATGCAGAGATTGAATGGTGTCATTGCTTGTGAAGCAATATCTTTTATGTCCAGACTATTATTAATTAAATAAATTATTTCAGTTTTTTGTATTTAAGCAAAACAGGTTATCCCACCATCCAGCACCTCTATCTGTAGTGTGTCACTCAAGCCATCCTTCTAAATGTCTGTGTTTATGGATATAAGGAGACTCAAGTTGTAGATATGCCATAATGTATTTTTTTTTCTTTCATTATCACAAAGGGTTTGGCATGTCATAACCTAATAGGCAAACAATTAAATGTTTGTAAACATAGCTTATGCTGTTCTTATTCCTAAACCAGATGGTGCAATGACTAGAGTCGATGTTGAATTTGGTTAACGTTGATGTGTAGATTCAGTCTAGTGAAATAGTGTTAGAAAACTACAGTAGAACTATAATTTGCCTTAATTTTCTTAATAATAATTAACTCTTATTTTCTTCACCCAAAACACTTTACTTTTATTTGTAAATAGTGTCAGACTCTTATAACATGCAGTGCAGGTATATGGTAGGCTATATGGTTTGGTTTTCATTCTGATCAGATACCTTGAAGAAAACAAACATCCAAACCAGAGGTTTGAACCATCCTAAAAATGTCAAATGTGTCAAGTTTCTGTATGAAGACCTAATTTAAAATATTAGTACTGAATGGGTCTAAAATGTCATTTAAAAACATTTAGTTTCTTATTAAGTTACATGAAAATGCAACATTTTCATTTTAATGTTATTTTTGTGATTTTATTTTGCGAAATGCTCATTTGAATTTTGTATAGTTTAAAAATAAACAATTTTTCTCATCTTTATTAGGTTATTTTGATCCGATTTCAATTGTTCGTTTATTAGGCAGTATATATTTTTTCCTTCATAAAATGTTTAAATAATCTTTAATCTTTAAAATTTTTAATTTATAGATTGATCGTATAAATTTTACATTTGTATGCTTTTTCCCCCTGAAAGTATTTACGTTATATAGACCCTCAAGCACTAATTTTGGCAATTTTTAGACCTCAGCGCGAAAATCCCTTGTGTAGGTGGTGCATATACATATTACAATAATTCCATATATATATATATATATATATACATATATATATATACATATATATATATATATATATATATATATATATATATATATATATATATATATATATATATATATATATATATAAATAAGTCCTAATGCAGAAAAAAGGCGATTTGTAATTATTATTTATCCACGCAATTTTAGTTTAATTCCACGGGGGAATGTGGGGGCTTTTATTCTGAAAAATGTACCGGAAGCCCGGAGTATTTCCGTTGACTCCATGGAAGCGATAGCAAAAATCGACTAGAGTGCTATCCTAGGGGTGATATCCGTCTACCTGTCAGCGGATACCTCGATCACTTACTCAATCTAATTGGTGAATCACTTAGAGGAACTGGGAAACTCCATTTGAAGATTAATCGCAAATCTAGATTCGCGTTTATCGAAGTTGTCGTGGCCAATAAAACCAACCCATCGATACCGTTAGCTTGGTTAGCGCAGTTATCCGGAGGGAACGATTTAGAAAAGAGCCCGCTGAACCGCTGTAATGAATATTATATTTACCAACAGCGATGATCAAACGCTTTTTACCAGAGACAATCGATCAACTCGACATTTCGGCTTCTTCACGTTGTTTATGTTCCGTATTACCGCGTAACGACGTCCAGGGAGCTTGACAGGTCTGTTTCTATTTCTTTTTTATTTCTCTCTTCGCATCAATGTCTATTTAAATGCAGAATAGGAGTACTGCGACAGGCAATCGCATATGCATATATTACAATCTGTTTAAAACTCTTATTTGTTTTTAAACATTTTACAAACGGATACATTATTAGGCTGCCTCGACTGACATCATGAAATCCTGATTCATATAATATACACTGGCGGTCCGTCAGAAAATAAGCTGTTTTCTGAACCGTTTTGGACGCCCTTTGCTTTTTGCTTTGGCTTTTAGTGGCGCGAGCGTAAGCGCGAGGTCATGCGCGCCGCTGCTGAGCAGCTGTCAATCACAATTGCTCGCGAGAGATCGCACTGACGCGGCTTGCCACGGTGTTTTACAGTACTACAGTACTTTCTGTAGTGTTTCACAAAAGAGGTTGACTTGTCGCTGTCGCTTGGAGAATCTCGCAGTAGTAGGTGGAGAGAAGGCGGATCGACTGGCAAAACCCGCCATGCCCGGTCCGGTGAGCAGCAAAGCACGGGTGTATGCAGATGCCAACACTGTGAAGAGCAAGGAATACTGGGATTATGAAGCACATGTGCCTAGCTGGAGGTATAAAGATATTTTACCAATATGTCATTGTAAAAAGTACTATTTCCTAATATACTAATGTATATTGTATATAAATGTATATAGTATACACATTGTTATAGTGTATTGGCACGGTATAACCATAGCCAGTGCCATTTCTTGAACATATTTAGTGGGCCTTCTTTGGCAAATGTTGTTCCCTTGTATTTCAAATGTTCCAAACACCACTGTGGTATTTTCAACATGTTCAGAAAGTCTTGGTAGTTGTTACACCCTATAATGTTACAGGTTTGTGTCTAAAACACCCTGGTACTATGTAGGGCTGCACAAAATATCGTTTCATCATTGTTATATCAATGTGATAATTCGCAATAGTCACATTGCAAGATATGCAATGTTGAGTTTATATTATAATTTATCATTTGCATTTGTTTTTTAATGCCTGTATTTGTATATTTGACTTTAAAATCATTCAGGTATAAGAAATTGTACCTCAGACTGTACTGTTTCAGGTATAAGGTTTGTGACCTTAACTATGATTATTTTATTGAATTATTTTTTATTTTTATCATTCAGTTACTGTACTTGAATACTGTTAGACTCGGGGAATTATAAAACACTTTATTTTGTTTCTTGATTATATTTATAGATTGTTATGCATGAAAATATTCAAAGCACATTCAAATGCACTGCAATTGGACCACAGCGAAAATGTATTTAGGGACTTTTAAAGAGTTTGTTAGATTTTATGGAGATGCATTCTCATTGCAGAATCATCCCAATTAATCTAACATTATAAGTTCTTTCCAAATAGAGATATTAAGTCATCTGGTGAAATTCATATTCATATCATATCATATTATATATCACAAAACAAAAAAATATTGCAATGCTAGATTTTTCCAACATTGTGCAGGCCTAGTACTAAGGCATGGTAGTATGTGTCCAGTTAGTAAACTTGTTTGTATGCTTACTGTGTTTGATTCAGCAACCAGGATGACTACCAGCTTGTACGGAAGCTCGGAAGAGGCAAATACAGTGAAGTTTTTGAGGCCATCAACATCAACAGCAACGACAGAGTAGTTGTAAAAATACTGAAGGTAGGAATGCCTGGGGGATATTCCAGAAAGCTGGGTTTACTTACCATCTGCTAAACCCTAAACTCTCGGTTGATTAACCCAAAACCTGCTTACCGCGAGTATGTCGGTTCCAAAACAGCTGATAAGAGTTCGTTAAATCAACCTCCTGAAGATAACCGCCGGTTAATGCGCGCGCATTGCGCTTACCTGAAGGCATTTTCAGTAGATCGCCGAATTTATGAGTCATCATAGAAAGTCACAGTGAAAAAAAAAAAGAGCGACGCACTTTGCAGAGGTTTTAATCGCATATTTCACATCTGCATTAATGAAAGAAAGAAATATAAGATAAGAAAAGAAAAAAAATAAATAATAAGAAAATGTGTGAGTTCATTAAATTACACATGCCACCCTCTCTTTTTTATTGTAATGAAAAATTGAACTTCTCATTAACATCCTTTTTGAGTGTTATGTAACCATTCATGCATTTAATTTTCCTGCCATTAATTTCTTAAGGCCACAATACAAATATGTATTGACTAGTATATAAGGCTTATAGAAACTGTAATCCTTCTGGAGCTAGAAGAACTCTGTCCAAAGTCATAATTAAACACAGAAACATTCTCTGAAAAGGTAATATTTGATTACTGGAGCTGTATTAAACACTCTAGAATATTCTTTCTGTCATGCAGCTAATAGAAAGGAGGCTGAGGCCTGTCTAACTGCTGTGGCCCACCAGTTAGAGGAGCTGCTCTGTCCTTTAAAGGCTCATCAGTGGTGTGTGTGTATGTGTGTGTATATACTGTATATGTGTGTGTGTGTGTGCGTGTGTGTGTGTGTGTGTGTGTGTGTGTGTATATATATATATATATATATATATATATATATATATATATATTCTAAAGTAGTTGTGTAAGGTCCATCTTCAAAGACAAATAAAGTCACATGAGCATCACCTTAAGGTCCTGCATCTTAAAATATGGATATATTTTCCCACAAAAGACAAAGCTGCACTTCTTCTAATATTATATAAAAGCTACAGAAAAATGTGAGGGGTGCAGAAAGAGAGAGAGAGAAAAAAGCAAGATCTCTATGTAAGATTCGAACTCGCTCCTCTGTGCGCTCCGTTGTTCTTTAATGGCGCACTGTCCACTATGCTGGACAGGTCCTACACGCTATTGCCACATTGTACAGTTACCTAAAATGCCCTGACGCGAATACAAAGAGCTCCACTAAATGTTTTCTATGGTAAGCGGAGACCCGCAGGTTCTGAACTGGACTTATAGCCCTCTAACAACAAAAAACTTGTATATCTGTGCTTCTGCGTCCATAAATATTCTCATCAAAAGAGCACACAATGCTCAGTAAACTCTCTGAAACAGACAAACTCTGGAACATAGCAACTTACTCTCTGAAGATAACTTGCTCCGGATCAAGTTATCTTCAGAGAGTAAGTTGCTATGGCTACTTAACATACCCCAGATGTTACGTCCGATTTTGGAACCAAAGCCGAGGTTATCTACTTACTTACTCTCAAACTTACCCAGGATGTGTCACATAACCTGCTTTCTGGAATACCCTCCTGCTCTTTTATTGTGTAAACATGTGAGCATCATCATTTCAAATCCCCATGTCATTCCAAACCCACCCAGACTTTTGTTTCTTTCCAGAAGTCTGTGCTGTCATTATATGTGCAGTCTTAATATATTCACACTGCTCAATAATCTATTCATTTTAATTAGATTTTCTGTGGCTGAATCTGTATGAACAAAAACAACTAGAAAATATTAAAAATATCCTACTTTTTTGGTCCGATATGGGTGAAAGTCTTAAGAATATATATTGTAATTTTTTTTTTTTTTACTTTTGCAGCCTGTTAAGAAGAAGAAGATTAAACGTGAAATCAAAATTCTGGAGAACTTGAGAGGAGGAACCAACATCATTCGACTTGTAGACACAGTGAAAGACCCTGTGGTACTGTGGCTTCAATAATGTAGCTGCTATTGTTTTATACAGAATTGTGTTTTTGCTAAATTAGACTTAAATGTGTTTTATTTGAGCCCCATGCTGAAATTGTGTCTGCAGGTTTTATTCTGTGACACTAGCTAAATATTTCATTCTTTATTTTTGTTGAATAGGGTAGTGTTTTTATCTGTCAATAAGATTTTTACTCTCTGTTCTATTTAATAAATTGTCATACTAGATGTTAAAACAGTTAAAAAAACAACAGGACGAGCCTTGATCTTCTAATAGTATAGGTTTTTTTTTCATCCTGTTGTAATTGTATTTTTTTCCTTGTTATTCCACAGTCTAGAACGCCAGCCCTTGTGTTTGAGTACATAAATAACACAGATTTCAAGGTACTACTTTTATTTACTAAGTGCTAGTCATATCATAACCTGTCAAAGTGTGTGTATATATATATATATATATATATATATATATGCATGCA